>NW_027182940.1:7500-27500 GCF_041146395.1 Eulemur rufifrons
CGCCTAGCCCGCCGCCGCCTAGCCCGCCTCCGCCGCCTCCGCCGCCTAGCCCGCCGCCGCCGCCGCCTAGCCCGCCGACGCCTAGCCCGCCGCCACCGCCGCCTAGCCCGCCGACGCCTAGCCCGCCTCCGCCGCCGCCTAGCCCGCCGACGCCTAGCCCGCCGACGCCTAGCCCGCCTCCGCCGCCGCCTAGCCCGCCGCCGCCTAGCCCGCCGCCGCCGACGCCTAGCCCGCCGCCGCCTAGCCCGCCGCCGCCGCCGCCTAGCCCGCCGACGCCTAGCCCGCCTCCGCCGCCGCCTAGCCCGCCGACGCCTAGCCCGCCTCCGCCGCCGCCTAGCCCGCCGCCGACGCCGCCTAGCTCGCCTCCTACGCCGCCTAGCCCGCCGCCGCCTAGCCCGCCTCCGCCGCCTAGCCCGCCCCCGCCGCCCCCTAGCCCTCCTCCTCCTCCTCCTCCTCCTCCTCCTCCTCCTCCTCCTCCTCCTCCTCCGCCGGTTTCGTGCCGGGATCCCATGGTCCTTGGGGTTGACCAGATGTCCCGTCGCACTTAGTCTCTGCGGGGCTGGCCCCATCGATGCTATGGAGGGGGATCACCGCCAGGGGGCGCTGCGGTTGCGGGCTTCTCGACTCCCTCTCCTTCCCCACCCCTCCGCTCGCCCGCTCCTCCTTTCTTTACTCCCTATCGCCCCGCCCCCTTTTTTCTCCACACACACGCAATTATCACGCTCACGAGCTATCCCGGGACCTGGCGTGACTTTCATCGCAATCTCCCCCCCCCCCCCGGACACACACACATAGAGACACACCCTCCCGGCAGGGAGCACCCTGAGTGGTCGTGCAGATGTCGCTGCTGCATGCGGCCTCCGCATGGGTTCGCTGGTTGACCAGATGTCTGGTCCTTGGGTGGTTGACCAGATGTCTGGTCTGTGGTTGTCGTCCTGACAGGGAGGCTTCGGGACGGATTTGGTCTCTCTGGCCTCGCTGCCCCTAGGGGTCACCCTGCGATCGGTATTCTTCTCGCGCGGGGCGAGGGGGCGCTCCGGAGCATTCCTCTCCTCTCGGAGTTTCTGTCTGCAGTCTCTCGACTTGCTCTCACTCCCCTACCCTGCTGTGTGACTTTCTTTTTGGTCCTTTCATTTTATCTATTCTCTCTTTGCCTTTTCCTGCCCGCCTTTCCGCTCCCCCCCCCCCGGATTCATGGTTTCACGTCACGCGGGTGACGTGCCGACACACCAGGAGGCCCTTCTCACACGTGCGCGTGAACACGCAATCAACACGTTTATGAACTAGAAAGGGATCTGGTGTGACTTTGCTATTATTTCCCCTCCCCTCCTCCCCGCGCTGAGAATGAGTTTCCCCGGGCTCGTGTGCCCGCCTGGGAATCGGCTGCAGACGCCATGGCCCCGGGTCGACCACATGTTGCCCTGGGGTCCACCAGATGTCTCTGGCGAATTGGGGCCCTAGGGTGCTTGTGACGGTGTGGTCACTAGGTGTCGCTCTGGGCTCAGTATTCTTCCTTCTCGCTGTGACTTTGGTCTCTTTTTTTCGAAATTTCTTTCTTTCTTCCTCTTTTGCCCTGTTTCCATTTTCCCTTCTTAATCTCTTTCTCTCTTTTTGTTGCTTTTTTTCCACGGCAGATGGGTGATGTGTGTGTGGAGGAAACGCGGCGTCAGGGAGAAGACACATCTCACACGTGCTCGGGAACACCCGATCGTCACGCTTCTGAGTACCGACCGATGGATCTGGTCCCGAATTTTTTAATAGTTTTCTCCTCTCTCTCTCTCTCTCTCTCTCTCCCCCCCCCTTCCTTCTCTTTCCTTTCTCTCCCTTCCTTTCTTTCTTTCTCTCGCTCTCTCGCTCTCGCTCTTCTTTTCTTTCTGACAGAGTCTCTCGTTCTGTTGCCCTGGCTAGAGTGCCATGGCGTCAGCCTAGCTCACAGCAATCTCAAACTCCTGGGCTCAAGCGATCAGACTGCCTCAGCCTCCCGAGTAGCTGGGATTACAGGCATGTGCCAGCATGCCCAGCTAATTGGATATACGTGTGTGTGTGTGTGTGTGTGTGTGTATATATATTTTTATATATATATATATATATATATATATATATATTTTTTTTTTTTTTTTGAAACAAAGTCTCACTCTGTTGCCCAGACTAGAGTGCCGTGGCGTCAGCCTAGCTCACAGCAACCTCAAACTCCTGGGCTCAAGTGATCCTACTGCCCCAGCCTCCCGAGTACCTGGGACTACAGGCATGCGCCACCGTGCCCGGCTAATATTTTTCTGTATATATTTTTAGATACTGTTTCTGTATATATTTTTAGATATATAGTTTCTTTCTATTTTTAGTAGAGATGGGGGTCTCGCTCTTGCTCAGGCTGGTCTCGAACTCCCGACCTTGAGCGATCCACCCGCCTCTACCTCCCAGAGTGCTAGGATTACAGGCGTGAGCCACCCCGCCTGGCGTGTACGTTCTGTATTCACAGCCAGACGGAAGGCAGGGAGAATGTTACCCTTTCAAAGCCCGCCCTGCTCGCCTCTCAGCCCACCGATGGCACTCTGAATCCCGTGGCATTCCTTCACTCAGCTGAATTCTTCAGCACCCGACCCCCCCCCACCCCACCCCCGTGCCACGGGAGTTCGTTCTCATGGCAGAGCCATCGAGGCTGTTGCCACACGTGTTGTAGGTGCCTAGGCAGACTGTGCCCTGGCCCCGAGGAGGTACGGAACCGCCTATCGCCTCGGGAGGGAGGGACAAGATGTGTCCGTGTCCAAGGCGACGTCCTGTCGATCACGAGGAGGCCTGCAAAGGCTCGTATCTGCCAGGCATTGAGCCACATCACATGAAACACCGGTGTGTTCCTTCACTTAGGTGGTGTCGCGTGTTGATACTCACAGAGGATGATAAACCCACTCGCATGCCGGCTGAGCCCCCTGTGTCTCCTCCTCTATCCACTGAGGGAAAAAACCGCAACAAAAGGTAGAAAACCACAGGGGGGGGGAAGAGAGCCCGTCGCTCTCCCTATGTGACCGTCCGGAGTGCTCGTTCAGATGGGAGGAGGTGTGTTTGTGTGTGTGTGTGTGTGTGTGTGTGTGTTTCATTGATTTTGGTGCCATCTTTTCTCTGCAGCTGCGTCAGAGGACAGCGATTTTTCCGATTTTCACTCCGCTGAGTGAATTGCCTTTTGAAGAGAATGTCCACAGGAAGCCTACGGTCCTCCCGCGGGGGTGGCCCTCCTCTAGAAATGAATCTCGTTTCTTGAACGGAGGGGACTTGTTGATGCCATCATGCTTTCGGGACGACTTCTCAGACGCTAGCTTTGGACCGCAACATAGGTGCCCCCGACATTGCCTCAAGGGTTCCGTGGTGCCTCCTGTCAAGAGACCCCACCGACCGTCCCCAGCCTGCCCGCTCAAGGGAGCCGGGCCCCTTCTGATCTGTCCGCCCGCCGGTGAAGCTCCCTCCCGAGGGTCGGAAAGCCCACCTGTTTCCCAGTTCGGTTGAATGATGGGGCACCCGGGCAGGGCACTGGCACCGAGTGACTCCATTCTGAGTCTGTCTGCTCTGGGGGGCGGGGGCGGGGGCGGGGGCGGGTGGGGGGGCAGTTCCGTCTCGACCCGGTGGCCTCCTACCGACTGACTCGATGGGACGGACCATTCTCACTCAGGATCGTGTACCTTCTTGGCCTAGGCACATCCCGGCACTGAAAGCCACTTTTCGGGGACACTCTCCCACGTACAGATAGATGGCCTGCACGAGTGCTCTTCCTTTCTCGAAACACTGGAAATCTGTCCTCAATTTTACCTGACCTACCTGACGGTGTGTGATAAAGGAGCATAGAACCCTCAGCCACCCTCCACCTTCCCGCTGTCCCGAGAGACAGTGCCGAGCGTGAAATTCTATCCCTGACTCTCTGTGTCCACCGGAACGTGGCCTGACTGCAGTGACGTCAGCTACGTCAAGTCGTTCTCTGGGTAGGGAAAGAACTTAACCAGATAGGCCCTATCGGTCGCTTCTCTGTTCTGATAGTTTTGTGGCAGCCATTTCTTTCCCCCTCTCTTTTCTTTTTCTGTCTCTCTCCCCCACCCCCACCCCCAAATTCTTTCTACGAAGACGTTTAGGATGTCAGATTCTGGCCACATGCCCCCCCCTAGGCATAGGGGGGCCAGCATAGACAAAGGTCTTCGGTACCAAGTGTTCATTCCACGGTGACAGATATTGCCACTCTTGTATTGACCAGGGCGAGATGGTGAGTGGGTCAACTCTGAAACTCCCTGTACTCTACTTCTCTCTTGGGTAGGTCCCTGCCCCAACCCTCCGGCTTCTAGCACACACCCAGGGGCACTCTCTCCTCTCTGGATAAAGTTCCAGATGATCCGATCCGCTCCGAGGAGGAAGGGGAGCTGGCCGGGCCACCCACTGTGCGCCCCACCCCCGTCAGTCATAGGGTCCGTTCTTTTCAGGATGACACCGGCAGCGGTTGCTGGGTGTCACCTAGCGGCCACTTTGATCAGACCTCGGGATCCGGAAAGTCAGGTGACGTTGGGAGTTTAAGAGCTGACTCCCGGGAGGTGTGGAGGGCGGGGAGGAGAGCACGGTCCGGACGGTCCCACCCTCTTCTTCCCGGGCCCGCAGCTCTGGGCCCGCCCGGGGCAGCCCTAGCCTCTAGCGGGTCTCCGCCCACCCGCCCTGTTGTCTGCGGGAGGCGCCCCTCCTCCCGCTCTCTGCCTCCTCCCGGGACCGTAGGCCTCTGCCCGTCGTCTTTTTTATTTTTATTTTTTCCCTTTTGTTTGTTTCTCTTTTATCTTGTGTTTTAGGCTTATCGAATATCATATCGTATAAAAACTTAAATCACAGAATGAATTATATTAAGTAACAAGATGTGGCTTTTTATCCTACGCCGAGAACGATGAATTTTTCTCTTCGTGTCCATTTTCCTGTCCTGGAAGAAATACAAAGTTGCTCGTGATACTTCCCCATCATCTTCCAGTTTCCCCGACTGTCAACACGATGTATTCGATCGTATATCTTTGTGTGTGCACGTGGGCGCCTGTACCTATTTCTTTTCGGCATCAGTCTCAGGTCTTTTGGCACCTAGGGGGGAAAAAGGAGAAACCAATAAAGGACAGAAAGACGTTCTGTCGTTTTACGCTCCCCACCACCACCACCACCACCACCACCACTTTTGGGAGCTTGTAGTCTGGCCTATGTCCCCAAGGCAGGTTAAATCTTTTCTTAAAACTCCCAAGTGGTCCCCTGCCCCGCCCCCCCCCCCAGGTGGGCGGCCGGCAGAGTTCACAGGCTTTGTTTTTGGCAGAGCCTGGACGATTGAAATAATTAACCACAATCAACGCTAAAGCTGAGAACCCCTCCCCCCCTCATTAAAAGCTCTGTATTTCTGCCTAGCCCTATGTTCCGGGAAATTCGGAGGCTTGAGATGGGAAGGTCTACCCTATTTTCTCCTTTACCGGCAAAATAGACTCTCTCTTTCCTTCCTCCTCAAACAGCTTGTCCTCGTTATTCGGCCTCGTGGGCAAGTGGCCGAGCTTTCGGTAACACCAAGTCTTCTAAGTTGTGTTGTGTTATCGGTCTTGTTTTCTTTCTTTTCTTTTCTTTTCTTTTCTTTTTTTTTTTTGAGACAGGATTTCTTTCACTCTGTCCTCTCCCAGGCCGCCTTGGCCTGATTGTAGCTCACAGCAAGCTCCAAATCCAGGGCTTAAGTGATCCTCTCTGCCTCAGCCTTCTGAGTAGCTGGGACTATAGGCAAATGCTGCCACACCCGCCATAATTTTTCTTTTTTTTTTTTTTGTTGGTAGAGATGAGGTCTCATCGTGTTACCCAGGCTGGTCTCCAGCTGCTGGGCTCAAGTCACGCTCCCGTCTCTGCCTCCCAAGTTGCCGGGATCACGGGCATGAGCCACCATGGCCAGCCAGGTTATTTAAAGGTGATCGCTTTGCTATCCTGATACAAAACCCCAAATGTGCGAGTTTAAGGCACCAGACGGAGGGAGTCCCCACACTACATCGTCACGAACATTGAGGGTGGCTCACGAAACAGCTGGGATGTGGCCACACAGTAGTGATCGAGGAGATATATTCTAGTGGGATAGCAGAAATATAGAATGTCCTGAAGACACTAAATGTCGGAATGCCACAGCAGTCAATGGCTGACAAACTTCCATTCCATCGTGTCATGGTAGGCGGCTTACTTTTCTCCTGCTCCCTCGGTATGATTAAGGCCTGACGTAGAAAATGTCTACGTCTCATCCAAATCCATCGAGACGATGGAAGGGGGAACTGGGAGAGGAATAAAGAAAAACAAGAGGGGGAGAAGGAGGAAACTGCCTCCCCTGCCCCCATGCTACCCAATTAATAAATGAAGAATGGGCCGGGCGTGGTGGCTCACGCCTGTAATCCTAGCACTCTGGGAGGCCGAGGCGGGTGGATTGCTCAAGGTCAGGAGTTCGAGACCAGCCTGAGCGAGACCCCGTCTCTACTAAAAATAGAAAGACATTATATGGACACCTAAAAATCTATATAGAAAAATTAGCCGGGCATAGTGGCGCATGCCTGTAGTCCCAGCTACTCGGGAGGCTGAGGCAGTAGGATCGCTTAAGCCCAGGAGTTTGAGGTTGCTGTGAGCTACGCCACGGCACTCACTCTAGCCTGGGCAACAAAGTGAGACTCTGTCTCAACAAAAAAAAAAAAAAAAATAAATGAAGAATGGCCTCTTCCCTCCTCTTCCCAACCCCTAACTATGCCTGGAGGTGTATCGTAGGCCTACAGTCCTAAGAAATGTACAACTACTGATAGTAATGGGAAGAAATGCAGTCTAATAGGTTTCTGTGCAGTGGGACACCTGGCCAGGGCACTTACGGTGAATGGAGCTTGCAGGGCGGGCGGGAGGTTGCTCTGGGTGAGTCTGTGAGTTGGCGGTGAGTGGTGAGTGAATGTGAAGGCCTAGGACATTACTTACTGTAGGTTTTCATAAACCCTGGACACTTAGGCCACACGACATTTACCTTTAGAAATTTCTTTCTTCAATAATACATTAACCTTAGCTTACTGTAAGTGTTTTCACTTCATAAACTTTTCCATGGTGGTTTGGCTTTTTTTTTTTTGTTTGTTTGTTTGTTTGTTTTTCTTTCTTTCTTTTAAACTTTTGGACTCTTTTGCAACACCACGACTTAAAACACAAATGCGTTGCACTGTTGTACACAGATATTTTCTTTCTCTGTGTCCTTATGTGTTCCGTAAGCTTTTTCCTACTTTTAAAGTTTTTATCGTTCTATGCACTTTTCAAAATAATAAAAACTAAAACGGGGGGGGGGGGTGGGAGAGGGAAGGAGAGAAATACACACACATGAATATGTTTCCCAAGTGAACTGAGGAAGGGGGCCGAGTCAAGGTTCTCAGGGAGCCACCAGTGATGAAACGGTCAGGCTCAGAATCAGCATTGCAGAGTGGCTGCAGAGCCGGGGGGCCTGGACTGGCTACCTGGACGACACTCCGTGTTTGGTAACTTGGCGAGTCATACATCCTCTTGAGCCTCAGCCTCTTCATCTGCAAATGCAGAAATCATGGTGCCTACCCCACAGGGATATTGTGCAGAGTGAAAAAGCAAATGCAGGCAAAGCCCACAGAAGCACGCGTGGTAAACAGTAAGCCTTTAATCGTGGTCACAGTCGTTGTTATAGGATCATCTTCCTATGTCCTTGTCTTTTAAAGATTAGCAGAACCTCCCAGAAGATGAGAATGGGCTCCCCCTGAGCAAGTCTCGGCTGTAAAGTCACAGGCATGTTGAGCATGTGGCACAGAAGGCAGAATAAAAACCTGATCCCGGAACATTATGTTCCTGCAGGACATGAAATCATTGAAGGTATGGGAAATCCTACCTCATATCCGTTTTACTAGAACACCTATGATTGCGTACGCACATGGACGCACGCGCACGCGCACCCCAAACTTTTTGAGCTTCACAAAACAGCGTAACCAAGGAACACACTATGATGCTTCTTAGCGATCTATTTAGGCCCAGGTTACTCGTCACTCTGAGCCTGCCTCCTTATCTGTCCAATGAGAATAGTGTTTGTCACAATTATCGTCATCGTCATCCTACCTAACGCTTCTGGTAAAATTGAAGTGTGAGAACACCCGCTAGACAGAAAATCCATGTTATCTCTCAATTTTTCTTCCTCCTGATTTCTATCTGAATCTGTGAGCTCGCTTTGGTTCACTTCGGTTTTTCAAGAGGCTCCGGTTACCTTCTCTCCCACCTATATCGGATTGGGTCTGACGGAAGAAAGAAGGAAAAAAAAAAAAAAAACATAGTAAAGAAAGCAGAACAACATTTGTTTCTGAAGCAACCGATCAAACATTGCTGATGAGCCGGTCTTTTCTATTTCAGTAAACCAAGGAGGCCTATTGTCACGAGGATGTGAGGGGCCCGGGTAAGATTGGATGATTACCCCTAAAGGAGACAAAGCAGACAGACTATGGCACATGTGATCTTAGCCAAGAGAATAAACAGTGACCTCTCTGCCGAGTTGGGCCTTAGCATACCAAAGGGAAATAAAGGTGTAATAGGATGCTCAATTTTTACTCTGGAAACAGAGGTTGGTTGGGCACTGAACTGAGAACACTGAATTTTTTACCCTCCTTGATATTCACATAGGCTTAGAGGAGGCAAAAAAAAAAAAAAAAAAAAAAGAATACTGAGCCTATAAGTCATCCCTAAAACTCGGATTTTATGTTCCCTTGCCTTTTCATAACTGAGCAACACACAACATTAAAGAATGGACACAGGCCGGATGCGTTGGCTCAGGCCTGTAAACTTAGCACTCTGGGAGGCCGAGGCGGGAGGATCGCTCAAAGTCAGGAGTTCGAGACCAGCCCGAGCGAGAGTGAGACCCCCCGCCCCCGTCTCTACTAAAAATATAGAAAGAAATTGTCCAGACAACTAAAAATATATAGAAAAAAATTAGCCGGGCATGGTGGCACATGCCTGTGGTCCCAGCTCCTGGGGAGCCTGAGGCAGGAGGATCGACTGAGCCCAGGAGTTTGAGGTTGCTGTGAGCTAGGCTGACGCCACGGCACTCACTCTAGCCCGGGCAACAGAGTGAGACTCAGTCTCGGGGGGGGGGGGGCCCAAAAACAAACAAACAAACAAAAAAACTGGAAGGGACACAGACTTCCACAGGTTTGTGTGTGGCCCCTTTTACTTATTAACGCTACAGGACCTTAATTATTTGTGCTCTGAATCTGATATTCAAATTATCCTTGTGGCCAACGCGTTTGAACAGTAGATGGTAGGGGAAGAAGAGTTCACCTCCTGAATAGATGACAAGTAACGGGAGTACTGGTGAAATTACAAGTGGCTTACGTTTACACACTGAAAATCCCAGTTAGCCGCTACCATGAGTTCAAAGAAGAGATCTAAATTTCTGACCCTATGACCCTAAAAGATATTTCCTCCCATGGTGTCACAGATAAAAATAAAACTGCATCCTAGCACTTTGGGAAGCCTAGGGGGAAAGGATCGCTTGAGGCCAAGAGTTTGAAGTTGCAGTGATCTATGATGATGCTACTGCACTTTAGTCTGGGAAACAGAGTGAGGGCCCGTCAAAAGAAAAAAAAGAAAAAGACAAAAAGAAAGAGAGAGAGAGAGAGAGAGAGAGAGAGAGACAGAGACAGGAAGACACAAGGAAAGAAAGAAAGAGAGAAAGAAGAGAGGAGAAGAGAAGAGAAGCGTCAATCTATCCATTGCATTTTCTACCCTTTAGGTGACTGGGCTTCAGCAGGGTGATGTGATCTGACAAAGTTCATGTTGCTAAGAAATAAAGCACTGGAGTTCAAACTCTGAGTTTTCAAAATCCAGCATATCCCCCTACCCACCATACCGTGCCACCTCTGAGAGTGGATATCTCACAGAGGAGAGCTGTGGAGGCCATTCTTGGACAGACAGAGTCAAGTAGTGGAGACCATGGAGTCTCTGCTCTGCAGCCAGTCTAGAGACATATGGAGCCATTAACACTGCTTGTGAGGAAAATACCATGTCATAGGGAAACAGAAATATTTTCCGCCTTAGGCAGATACAATTTAGGAAAAGACCCGAAACCCCTCTTCTTCTAACAGTGCTTTCTGGTCAGATGCTGACCCCTTCGATTCACAGATTCAGATACATCATTCAATGCAAGCATTGTCAACAAGTCACTCTTTGCAGCTTTCTGAAATTTCTCGCATATAGCATACTTGTAAAGATGATCACTTATGTGAAGACACCACCCCTCCAGAAAAACAAAAACAAAACCAAAACAGAAGCCCACTTTTCTCTGCTGTGAAAATCAAGATCAGCTTTTATGAGATCCACTAAATTCACACAAGAAGTAAAATATAATCATACTGATATATGCAATTTTTCTCTTAGAACAGAATGCATGGTGCTCCTTATCGTCTCAGATACTGTCAACAGAAAGCACGCGGTGGATGAACAATCTCCGTGAGCTTTTCTACAGAGATGGGGTGGGGGTGTGTGTGTGTGTGTGTGTGTGTGATAAATAATGAGGGTTGAGGAGCAGATAAATGACTGGGGGAAAACAACAACAGCAACAACAACAAAAACCACTTCCTGGTTCCTCGATGCAAGCATTCATTTAAAGGGGATACTCGTATGTATACCTAGGTGGAAAGTGGAAGCAGCTTTAAAAAAAAAAAAAGAAAAATTGCTGCGAGCCCTGGTTATGATACGGCAATAAGCGCTAGCTCTTGGAAGGTGTAAAACATATTCACGGTGGCTTACGCCAATCTGGGATGTACAAAGACGAGCTTGAGCACCACCACCAACCAAAAATATGAATGAATACCTGGCTAGCGATCAGGATCAGACATAATAGAAAAGAAAAAGCTCCCAAGGCTAAAATAATGTGAACACGATTGACTCGTCCATGGAAAAGAACCCCAAATCACTGCAAAATAATTTAAAGAGTTTTATTCTGAGCCCAACGGCCGTGATCATGGCCCAGAGAGCTACGCCCAAGAAGCCTTGAGCAAGCGGACCCATTGTGGTGGGGTGGGTTACAGTTTGGCTTCATACATTTTAGGGAGACAGGAATTACATGTAAAATCACAAATCAAAACATGGAAGGGGTACATTGGTCTGGGCTGAAAAGGCAGGACATCTGGCAGTTGGGGGGGGGCGGGGGAGGGAGGGTGCGGTGTTTACAGGTTTACAGCTGGGTTTAAAGATTCTTTGATTTGCAATTGATGACATAAATGAACCTCTGCCTAAAGGCTTTGCATCATGTTTTCAGTTAAGGTAAGGAGGTCTGCTAATCACAGACAAGCCACTGGACAGTTTACCCAAAACTCAAGTGCCCTGTAGTTCAGTAAACGGTTGGCCTGCTAGATATGCGTTAAGCTTTGTCTTGCCTGGCCTTAGGCCCGTCGGACATTCAGTATCTCATTGTTATAAAATCTGACTCCATCAGGGAGGGGTGTCTGACTTCCCCTGTCCTTGCGGGGCAGCAGCTCAGGTTTAAGGGTTTTTCTAGGGTTCCCTGGGCCAACCACGGGACGGGTCAGCTGGCGGTGGCGGGCGGGGGGCGGCTTAAGATTTTATTTTAGTTCATAGACTCCAGAAATGGTGTTTCCCTGGCAAAGACACACGAGTTCATGAAAAGCTTTCATTCAGTTGGTCTGGCTCCTCCCTGAGGTCGTCTCCCTGCCCCCCACTCCTCCCATCCCCTGGGGCCGGAGCGGGGGGGGGGGGGGGGGGAGGGGTGAAGGCCCAAGAGGAGAGGCGCGTGGGGGAGGTGCCGCTCCCAGAACCAGAGACTCGTCTGGGCCCCACGTAACCCAGCCACCGCGACCGCTTCGCCCGAGGAGGTGCCCAGCAAGTCGTGCTTCTGCCCCTCGGGATTGCCTGCGGGCTGGGGGCGGGGTACGAGCTCCCGGCCCAAGAGGCAAACCCCTAGCCTGGCCGCACAGATGGCCGGGCCCCCGGCGGAGCCCTTCCGCCGTTTTCCACCCCTCCTCCACTCACTGCGCTGACTGCGCATGCGCGCTCGCACGTAGCCGCCTCGGGCTTCTCTCGGGCGGAGCCGCTTTCAGCCGCGACCCCGCCCCGCGAGCTGACTGCGCATGCGCGCTTGCACGTAGCCGCCTCGGGCTTCTCTCGGGCGGAGCCGCTTTCAGCCCCGACCCCGCCCCGCGAGCTGCCGCTTCCAGGCGGCACAGCGCATGGGGGAGGGGACGGAGCTCTAAAGAAATCAGTCCCCTCCGTCTCCTGCCTCAGGAAAAGCCCCAAACCCTTGGAGAACTGCCACCCACCGCCACTGCCGTGTGTGTGTGTGTGGGGGGGGGGGGCGGGGGGGCTGGGTCTTTACTTTGTGTCCTCCTTGTGGCCCAGTCCAAGGCGGCTGGGCTGCCAAACAGATCGTCTCGAGAGGGAGGCAGGAAGGGCCCAGGTCTGGACAGGGGTGGATTGGACCCCTCCACCCTGGGGTGTGGACTTGTGACCGAAAGCTCAGCTGCTTGTCCACGAGGCCGAATAACGAGGACAAGCGGTATGAGGAGTAAGAAAACAGAGAGTCTACTTTGCTGACAAAGGAGGAAATAAATAGGGTAGAGCTTCTCAGTCTCAAACCCCCAAATTTCGTGAACATAGGCCTAGGCAGAAATACAGAGGTTTTTAAAGGAGGGAGGGTTGGTTCTCAGCTTCAGGCAATTACTGCAGTTAGCTGTTCTAAAGGTCCCGTCTCTGCTGAGAAGAAATCCCTTGAACTCTGTGGGCCGCCCACCCTGGGGGCCACCTGGAGTTATAACCAAAGAGTTAACGTGCCTCAGGGATGCAGGCCGGGCTGCAAGTTCCCAAAAGCCTGGGGGAAGTTTTAAAAAGACAGAAAATCTTTCTGCCCTCTTCCCCTCCCACCCCCCCACAAAGCCATTTTCTCTGGTGCAGACTCGGCACCCTCCCTGCCCCCCCCCTCCCCGTGCAGGCCTGTTTGTCCTCAATCATCTGTGAGGTTCACGAGGAGGAGATGCTCTCTCGCTCTCCCCACCCTCTTTCTTCCCTTAGGAAATCCTCAGCGCTGTTCCACACACTCAAGGTGGCGGGCCTGCTCCGGCCACCAGCCACCTCTTGTGCCACCTCCCGCCCCCCCCCCCCCGCCCCCAACGGAGTAGGTGTACAGACAGGAGCACACTTTACCGGAGGGCGCCTGGGGATGAAGAGTTGTGGTGGCCAAATGGGGGATGCGGGGCGGGGAGGAGAGTGGCTGGCATTTGGCAAAGAGTGACACGGAGTGGCCATCCAGGCTTGTCTGAAAAGTGGGACTACGAGCCTGAGAGCGCCGACGGAGTCGATGGACATGGTCACTGCTGTGGGATGTCTCTTTTACCACGATGTAACACCAAAGCAAACCCCTGACCCGCTGGGTCGGAGAAGGCCTTGTGGGCAATTTAGAAAAGCCATGGCGTGGCCATTTGGAATACTTCCTGCCTCTCCGGGAATCAAAAATTAGAAAGGACCATGGGTTCTGTATTAACGTACCAAAGGCAGGCAGAATTTTAGCCTTTTAAAGCCTGCCCTGGCCCTATCTCAGCAAGGCAGTGGCACCCCAAGTTCCGTGACATTTCTGCACTCGGCGGCTGACTTCTTCAGCCATCTGTTGCGATGCCCCTGCCAGGTGGCCACTCACTCGCCCCTTCAGTTCAACCCTTGTACCAGAAAGTGTTGCCTTCTTCCTAACCCCTATGGGGGGACCGGGGGGTGACGTGTGTGGGGGGGGGTAGTGGAAATGGGCAGACCCCACAGGTGCAGCCTCTTCCAGGTCATAATGGGCCTGAGGCAGCGTGGGATTCCCCCGGAAGGGAGGCAGGGTGGCACTACGGCACCGAAGCCTGACGCCGGCGGCCACGTGGATGGTGGGGGACACGTTAGACCGCTGAGATGCAGCCACTGAGAGCCACCCCGCAGCAAGAGGTCTCTCTGGCAGAGCAGGCACTGAGTCCGCAAGTCAAGACAGCTGGGAGGCCTGGGAGACAGAGGCCCTGGATCTCAGGTCCCGGGGTGGGGGCGGGGGGCAGTGCCAGTGCCTGGAGAGAGAGAGAGCCCAGGCTCCAGAGGCCATGATGGGGCCTGGTGGGCAGGGCCGAGGAGGTCAAGGCCGGGTGTGGTGGGGTCCGGGATGAGGGGCTTGGGGTGACGGGCAGGGAGAACGACCCGTTCACTCAGACGTGCCCTCAGAGGAAGGCAGAGGTGCGTTTTGCCTTCCTCCGGCTAGTGGAACGCTCGGCATTTCTTTCCTTCAGAGCTGGGTTGAACCGGTGTGGCATCTGTTATAGTACGGAGTGCGAGACAGGACAACCTAGAGACCGAATTGAGCCAAGTCATGAGTCCACATTAGCTGGCCAGCGACCACCCCCTGCCCTGTTAGGGTACAGGTACAGAGAATGGCCCCGAGCCGAAAAAAGCAGGAAGGTTTCAGACTATCCTAAGCTAGAGCTCCGTGACTTTAGGCACGGCGGTTGAAACAACACTATACCACCTACTCCGCAGCTGTGTGGTCCGGGACCAGCCTCGGGCCCCCGTTTCGTTTCGGTTACAGTCTTTAAGCGAGCAGGTTTACAGAAACAGATAGCTCCAATTAAGGAACATTCTTTCAGGCGTTAAGCAAGCACAATCAATTTTACGACAGGCAGCTGGAAAGTTTAAACACTTAGTTACAAGTTAATTGCTTTGTTTTATCTCCGCAAGGTACGTATTTCCAATTACAGACATAGGTCAAGCGGACATCGGTCACCTAGCGAGCAAGCATAAGTTTTCAAGTGGGCCTTTACAGCGTCCAGACAGGCCTCGGTCCAGTTATTGTGCATTCTTTTTGACCACTTGGAAAGCTACTAGCACCGTTCCGGGCCTCACCTCACTCACGCGGAACTACAGAGTGATGACCTGGGGTGGGTGGGTGGGTGTGTGTGTGTGTGTGTGTGCTCCCTCCTGTGGTGGGAAGGGTGATCTGCTCGCCCACCCGGCGTGGTGTCCCCCACCCCTGCCCCATCTTGGCGTTTACAGAAAACAAACACGAACACAAGAGAGGGAGCCGGAGGAGGAGGAGGAACATATGCTGCTATCCAGGTTATCCTGGGAGGCTTCCTAGCCATTTCTGAGGAAACAGTGTCTCCTGGCTGTCTCCCGTAGTTTTATTTATTGACTTATTTATCTATTTTTCCTTTTGGCTTGAACCCATTCTTTTCGTTTCGGCATCTCATCTGACATCCTCTTCTGAGAGGAACCTGGAAACGTTTCCCCGTGTTGCATCTTTTCAGGCTCTGTACGACTGACGAGCATCGTCCCTCTTCAGTCACTGGGCTCTTTGCTAGCCAGGCCTTAATTCTCCACGTTGTAAACCCCAGATCGGATCTCCGCCCGGAGTCCTGTAGAGACCCACCGAATCGATGTTTGGACTGGGATGTCTCGTAGACCTTACCTATTAAAAACCGATCCAGGCCAGGCTTGGTGACTCACGCCTGTAATCCTAGGCCAAGGCGGGGAGGAGGACCGACCGCTTGAGGTCAGGAGTTCGAGACCTGCCTCGGCAAAAGCAAGACCCCCGTCTCTACCAAAAATAGAAAAAAATTAGCCGGGCATGGTGGCACACGCCTGTAGCCCCAGCGATTTGGGAGGCTGAGGAAGGAGGATCGCTGGAGCCCAGGAGTTTGAGGCTTCCAGTGAGTGAACTATGCCCTGCTCCCCCGCCACCCCTCCCCATCATCTCTAACGAAATGACAGTAAAATAAAATAAAATAAAATAAAGCTCAGAAAAAAAAAAAAAAAGTACTATGTAGTGAGACCGATCCTAAGAACACGGGGGCGGGGAAGGAAGTCACTACCACGGTATAAAATTGTATAAACGTTACCCGATTCTGTGTGCGTGCGTTTTCTGAGAAATGACCCCCTTTTGCTATGGGGCCGGGACTGGAGTCCCAGTTTGGGACCATAGGATTCCCCGCACTCGACTCCAGACTGATTCGACCTAGGGTTAGCTCTGTGTAAACACTCTTTAGACGTGGGTGTTTTATGGATTTCTGTCCTTCGGGAGAAACGACTGGCCCGGGTACAGGAGTGAGTGAATGTACCGACCGTCTTCTCCCATCTCTCTCTCTCTCTCTCTCTCTCTCCCTCCCACACACAGGCACACGCGCGCGCACACACACACACACACACACACACACGCCGTTTCCGGGAGCGCCCACTTCATGCGCTTCGGTCCACCGTGACAGATAGTCCAACTGTGAGATCATCGTGAGTGGCTGCGCCTAGGCCCCGCTCTGAACCTCTCCGTACTGTTCGTGTGTCTTCAGCAGGTCCTGCCTCCACCCGTGGCATCTAGCACGGGCCGATGGGTCCCTGTCCTCTCTCCCTGCCGTGGACGCCCCCCTCCGGCCCCCCGCCCCCGGGGGCTCTCTGGTCGACTAGTGGTGGGGAGTGTGCCCGAGGGCTGAGAGACGTGGTCCGAGAGGGGCCGGGAGGAGGCCTGCGACCCAGTGTGTACCCACTCCCGCCCCCACGCTCCCTCCCCCACGAGGGAGCCCGTCCTTTCCAGGCTGACACTTGGATCGGTGGATGACGGGGGTCACCTGGCGGCGGGCGAGCGTTATGGGAAAATCCGGTAGGCGTGTTGCGACGTCCTGCCACAGAGATGGCTCTGGCGACAGCCTCGGGCCGCCCCACCCTGGCCCCCCGGCCAGGCCCCGTGAATGTGTTCTCTCTGTCCCTGACTTCTTTCTTTGTTTCACCAGCCGGCGTGCTCTGAGAATGTGAAGTGTATCATAGTTCCACCCTGGGTTTCATGATCCTAAGATAGGAAGGGGTTTTATGATTCCACGACAGAAAGGTTTTCTCATCCTATCATCTCTCCCCCCCCCCCTTTCTTTCTTTCTCTTCCTCCTTCTGCCTTTTCTTTACTTCTTTGTTCTTTCCTTCTTTCAGTCTTCCTGTCTTCCTTCCTGCCTGCCTGCCTTCCTTCCTTCCGTATTTCTTTCCTCTCTTCCTTTCTCCTGTTATCCTGTGTTTCTATCTCTGTTTTTTCCATCTTTCTTCCCCCTTTCTACTTTCCTACCTTCTTTCTTTCTCATTCTCTCCTTTCTCTCTCCTTCCTTCTTCCTTTCTGTCTCTTTCTATACTGTCTCTCTCCTTCCTTCTCTCTATCTTTTTCTCTTTCCATCTTTCCGTGCTCTTTCTTTTTCTCTCTTAATTTCCTTTCTTTTTCTTTTCTTTCTTTCCCTCCTTCTGTCTCTGTCTGTCTTTCTTTCTTTCTTCTTTCTTTCTGCTTCCATCCTTCCTTCCTTTTTCTCATTCTCTTTCTTTCTGCCTGTCTTTTCTTTCCTTATTTCTTCTTTCCTTCTGTCTTTCTGTGTTTCCTATCTCCTTCCTCCCTTCCTTTTTCTTTCTTCCCCGTGCCCTCTTCCTGTCTTTTCTTATTTACTGTTTTCTTCTTTCTGACTTTCTCTCTCTGTTTCTCCGTCTCTTTTCTTTCTGTTCTTTTCCTTTCTCTCCCTTTCTCTCTTTCTGTTTCTGCCTGTCTGTCTCTCGGCTATGTTGTGGTCTGTGCAGAGACGGGTTTGGTGGACGATGTCGGTGGTCGGGCCGACCCATCCTTTCTTTGATCCCAGTGCTAGCCAGGCCGGGGCCTGCTTAGCTTCCAAGATCAGACGAGATTGGGCGCGTTCAGGGTGGCGTGGCCCTAGACTGACCCGTCATTTTTCGATGGCTTCCGTGGGGAGTAGGGGGACTGTGTTTGATGCCCCCGGGGGACCTTCTGGACTCTGAAATGATGGGCTCCAGAGGGTTGCCCCGTGTTTTGCAGCAGACCTCTGGTGGCTGGCGCCGGTTGTGGTCGGGCTCCACCTGGCGGCCGCTTTTCTACAAGTCTCTTGTCCTCTGAATCTTCGGTGCAGCAGGCAAAGCAGGGGACAGTCCCCGATGCGAGCGAGGCTGAGTTCCGGGAAGCAAGCAGCCTTCGCGGGGCCATCTGGTTCGTGCCGGGACGCCGGCTGGGACATCTGGGAGGCAGAGCTTGGGCCTGCAGGGCTGTGTGGCGGGAGGACGTTGTCGCCGCGCTTCCAGGCTCAGCCAGCCAGGCGGCTTGCGGGGCTGCCCGGGCAGGTCGACCAGCACGCTGTGGCCGCTTTGGAGACCCGACCCACCCCGCGGGGACAGGAAGGAGACGGCACACGCGGGCGGGAGAGGGGGGTGTCCGGCGACCGGCCGCCGTCCCGTGCATGCGTGTCCCTCTCCCTCGGCCTCGCCTTTCCCACCCATTTTCCCTGGTTCCCGCTCAGGAGGCAGGGACAGCCCTGTGAGTGGCACCCAGTCGTCCGTGGCTTCTTCCGAGTCCTACTCTGGGGGCGCGGACCGGGCCCTGGGTGGCGCGGGTGGCCGGCGAGGGCGACCCCTGTCGGCCCGCGGGCGCTCGTGGGCCGCGGCGGTCCCGTCCCGATGTTTTCTCCTCCACAAGTCCCCGTGCTGGGGCCGGGGACTGGGGCCGGGGACCGGGCCCTGGGTGGCCCTGGGTGGCGCGGGTGGCCGGCGAGGGCGACCCCTGTGGGCCCGCGGGCGCTCGTGGGCCGCGGCGGTCCCGTCCCGATGTTTTCTCCTCCACAAGTCCCCGTGCTGGGGCCGGGGACCGGGCCCTGGGTGGCCCTGGGTGGCCGGCGAGGGCGACCCCTGTCGGCCCGCGGCCGCTCGTGGGCCGTGGCGGTCCCGTCCCGATGTTTTCTCCTCCACAAGTCCCCGTGCTGGGCCCTGGGTGGCGCGCGTGGACGGTGAGGGCCTCCCTGGCCCTCTACGCCACGGGGGCCGACCAGATGTCCCTGAGTGCCCCTTGTCTGCTGGCGCTGGGGACCTGCTGGGGACAGGTGGCCGTGTCGAGTGTCGTGGGGGCAGGCGTGTTCAAGTGGCTCGGTCCCCGTCTTCCTGCGCGGTGTTTTTGATCACCTCATATCGTCATCTTCCGCCTGCAGGTTAGTACTGACACGCTGTCCTTCGGCGACTGTCGCTGGAGGGGTTGGGCCTCCGCACGCGGACAGGGTTCTGGGTTCCTGGGGATCCAGCGCCCTGCCCTGTTCCCTTTGAGCTGACCGCCTGGGCCCGCGCGCCGGCTCTAGGGCGTCGGAGTGTCCCGACGGTGGTGCCCGCCTCTCGCGTTGGTCTCTTGTCCCCTCGAGAGACGGCACCCGGGGGAGGGGGGGAGGTTTGCGGCAACCTTCCCCCTTACCCCGCTGGCTCTGTGCCGTTGCGTGTCAGGCGGTCCTCGTCTTTGGGTTGTGCTTGGGAGGCGGGGCTGGCGAGGCTGAAGCGGGCTCCTCCGATCGCTGTCCTCGCCGGTCTGACTGACCTCCCCCAACCCTCCCCGTCCTCGGGGCCTGATCGATGTGGTGACGTCGCGCTCTCCCGGGCCTTGAGCCGCGTGCCAGGCGAGGGACGGTCCATTCATGGTGAATGGTGGCCGCTCTTCTCGTTCTGCCCGCGGGCACCTCACCTCTCCTTCCCCGCCTGTGGGCGGTGCGTGGGAGGCGCGGGTGCGAGACTATCCGGCCCGACCGCGGTCGCCCCGCCCTCGGCCTCGTGGCGTTGGCGGGGGGTCGTGAGTCCTCTTGACGCAGCGGGCAGCCCTCGCTCGCCCTGTGTGGCTGTTGCCTGGCCGGGGTCCCCCCTGCCCGCGACGGACGGGTGCGGGGCCGTGCCGCCCGCCCGGTCGCGCGCCCCGTTTGGCGCGCGGCTGCTGGGTCTGTGTGGCCCTTTTGTGGTGCCCCCGGAGCGCACCGGGTTGTTCTCCAAGGTGCCCGAAACCGAGCGGTGGTTGTCGTCCTCGTTCCCGGCGTCCCCCCTCTGGTCGCCGCTGCAGCGTCTGCTGCGTTGGGTACACCCTCGAGCAGCGTGCTTGGGGTTGGGGGGGTCGAGGCGGGCAAGCCTAGAGGCATCCTCCTGCGCTGCGTGGGCGGGCGGGG
>NW_027182940.1:42500-62500 GCF_041146395.1 Eulemur rufifrons
GAGTACCGACCGATGGATCTGGTCCCGAATTTTTTAATAGTTTTCTCCTCTCTCTCTCTCTCTCTCTCTCTCCCCCCCCCTTCCTTCTCTTTCCTTTCTCTCCCTTCCTTTCTTTCTTTCTCTCGCTCTCTCGCTCTCGCTCTTCTTTTCTTTCTGACAGAGTCTCTCGTTCTGTTGCCCTGGCTAGAGTGCCATGGCGTCAGCCTAGCTCACAGCAATCTCAAACTCCTGGGCTCAAGCGATCAGACTGCCTCAGCCTCCCGAGTAGCTGGGATTACAGGCATGTGCCAGCATGCCCAGCTAATTGGATATACGTGTGTGTGTGTGTGTGTGTGTGTGTGTATATATATTTTTATATATATATATATATATATATATATATATTTTTTTTTTTTTTTTGAAACAAAGTCTCACTCTGTTGCCCAGACTAGAGTGCCGTGGCGTCAGCCTAGCTCACAGCAACCTCAAACTCCTGGGCTCAAGCGATCCTACTGCCCCAGCCTCCCGAGTACCTGGGACTACAGGCATGCGCCACCGTGCCCGGCTAATATTTTTCTGTATATATTTTTAGATACTGTTTCTGTATATATTTTTAGATATATAGTTTCTTTCTATTTTTAGTAGAGATGGGGGTCTCGCTCTTGCTCAGGCTGGTCTCGAACTCCCGACCTTGAGCGATCCACCCGCCTCTACCTCCCAGAGTGCTAGGATTACAGGCGTGAGCCACCCCGCCTGGCGTGTACGTTCTGTATTCACAGCCAGACGGAAGGCAGGGAGAATGTTACCCTTTCAAAGCCCGCCCTGCTCGCCTCTCAGCCCACCGATGGCACTCTGAATCCCGTGGCATTCCTTCACTCAGCTGAATTCTTCAGCACCCGACCCCCCCCCACCCCACCCCCGTGCCACGGGAGTTCGTTCTCATGGCAGAGCCATCGAGGCTGTTGCCACACGTGTTGTAGGTGCCTAGGCAGACTGTGCCCTGGCCCCGAGGAGGTACGGAACCGCCTATCGCCTCGGGAGGGAGGGACAAGATGTGTCCGTGTCCAAGGCGACGTCCTGTCGATCACGAGGAGGCCTGCAAAGGCTCGTATCTGCCAGGCATTGAGCCACATCACATGAAACACCGGTGTGTTCCTTCACTTAGGTGGTGTCGCGTGTTGATACTCACAGAGGATGATAAACCCACTCGCATGCCGGCTGAGCCCCCTGTGTCTCCTCCTCTATCCACTGAGGGAAAAAACCGCAACAAAAGGTAGAAAACCACAGGGGGGGGGAAGAGAGCCCGTCGCTCTCCCTATGTGACCGTCCGGAGTGCTCGTTCAGATGGGAGGAGGTGTGTTTGTGTGTGTGTGTGTGTGTGTGTGTGTGTTTCATTGATTTTGGTGCCATCTTTTCTCTGCAGCTGCGTCAGAGGACAGCGATTTTTCCGATTTTCACTCCGCTGAGTGAATTGCCTTTTGAAGAGAATGTCCACAGGAAGCCTACGGTCCTCCCGCGGGGGTGGCCCTCCTCTAGAAATGAATCTCGTTTCTTGAACGGAGGGGACTTGTTGACGCCATCATGCTTTCGGGACGACTTCTCAGACGCTAGCTTTGGACCGCAACATAGGTGCCCCCGACATTGCCTCAAGGGTTCCGTGGTGCCTCCTGTCAAGAGACCCCACCGACCGTCCCCAGCCTGCCCGCTCAAGGGAGCCGGGCCCCTTCTGATCTGTCCGCCCGCCGGTGAAGCTCCCTCCCGAGGGTCGGAAAGCCCACCTGTTTCCCAGTTCGGTTGAATGATGGGGCACCCGGGCAGGGCACTGGCACCGAGTGACTCCATTCTGAGTCTGTCTGCTCTGGGGGGCGGGGGCGGGGGCGGGGGCGGGTGGGGGGGCAGTTCCGTCTCGACCCGGTGGCCTCCTACCGACTGACTCGATGGGACGGACCATTCTCACTCAGGATCGTGTACCTTCTTGGCCTAGGCACATCCCGGCACTGAAAGCCACTTTTCGGGGACACTCTCCCACGTACAGATAGATGGCCTGCACGAGTGCTCTTCCTTTCTCGAAACACTGGAAATCTGTCCTCAATTTTACCTGACCTACCTGACGGTGTGTGATAAAGGAGCATAGAACCCTCAGCCACCCTCCACCTTCCCGCTGTCCCGAGAGACAGTGCCGAGCGTGAAATTCTATCCCTGACTCTCTGTGTCCACCGGAACGTGGCCTGACTGCAGTGACGTCAGCTACGTCAAGTCGTTCTCTGGGTAGGGAAAGAACTTAACCAGATAGGCCCTATCGGTCGCTTCTCTGTTCTGATAGTTTTGTGGCAGCCATTTCTTTCCCCCTCTCTTTTCTTTTTCTGTCTCTCTCCCCCACCCCCACCCCCAAATTCTTTCTACGAAGACGTTTAGGATGTCAGATTCTGGCCACATGCCCCCCCCTAGGCATAGGGGGGCCAGCATAGACAAAGGTCTTCGGTACCAAGTGTTCATTCCACGGTGACAGATATTGCCACTCTTGTATTGACCAGGGCGAGATGGTGAGTGGGTCAACTCTGAAACTCCCTGTACTCTACTTCTCTCTTGGGTAGGTCCCTGCCCCAACCCTCCGGCTTCTAGCACACACCCAGGGGCACTCTCTCCTCTCTGGATAAAGTTCCAGATGATCCGATCCGCTCCGAGGAGGAAGGGGAGCTGGCCGGGCCACCCACTGTGCGCCCCACCCCCGTCAGTCATAGGGTCCGTTCTTTTCAGGATGACACCGGCAGCGGTTGCTGGGTGTCACCTAGCGGCCACTTTGATCAGACCTCGGGATCCGGAAAGTCAGGTGACGTTGGGAGTTTAAGAGCTGACTCCCGGGAGGTGTGGAGGGCGGGGAGGAGAGCACGGTCCGGACGGTCCCACCCTCTTCTTCCCGGGCCCGCAGCTCTGGGCCCGCCCGGGGCAGCCCTAGCCTCTAGCGGGTCTCCGCCCACCCGCCCTGTTGTCTGCGGGAGGCGCCCCTCCTCCCGCTCTCTGCCTCCTCCCGGGACCGTAGGCCTCTGCCCGTCGTCTTTTTTATTTTTATTTTTTCCCTTTTGTTTGTTTCTCTTTTATCTTGTGTTTTAGGCTTATCGAATATCATATCGTATAAAAACTTAAATCACAGAATGAATTATATTAAGTAACAAGATGTGGCTTTTTATCCTACGCCGAGAACGATGAATTTTTCTCTTCGTGTCCATTTTCCTGTCCTGGAAGAAATACAAAGTTGCTCGTGATACTTCCCCATCATCTTCCAGTTTCCCCGACTGTCAACACGATGTATTCGATCGTATATCTTTGTGTGTGCACGTGGGCGCCTGTACCTATTTCTTTTCGGCATCAGTCTCAGGTCTTTTGGCACCTAGGGGGGAAAAAGGAGAAACCAATAAAGGACAGAAAGACGTTCTGTCGTTTTACGCTCCCCACCACCACCACCACCACCACCACCACTTTTGGGAGCTTGTAGTCTGGCCTATGTCCCCAAGGCAGGTTAAATCTTTTCTTAAAACTCCCAAGTGGTCCCCTGCCCCGCCCCCCCCCCCAGGTGGGCGGCCGGCAGAGTTCACAGGCTTTGTTTTTGGCAGAGCCTGGACGATTGAAATAATTAACCACAATCAACGCTAAAGCTGAGAACCCCTCCCCCCCTCATTAAAAGCTCTGTATTTCTGCCTAGCCCTATGTTCCGGGAAATTCGGAGGCTTGAGATGGGAAGGTCTACCCTATTTTCTCCTTTACCGGCAAAATAGACTCTCTCTTTCCTTCCTCCTCAAACAGCTTGTCCTCGTTATTCGGCCTCGTGGGCAAGTGGCCGAGCTTTCGGTAACACCAAGTCTTCTAAGTTGTGTTGTGTTATCGGTCTTGTTTTCTTTCTTTTCTTTTCTTTTCTTTTCTTTTTTTTTTTTGAGACAGGATTTCTTTCACTCTGTCCTCTCCCAGGCCGCCTTGGCCTGATTGTAGCTCACAGCAAGCTCCAAATCCAGGGCTTAAGTGATCCTCTCTGCCTCAGCCTTCTGAGTAGCTGGGACTATAGGCAAATGCTGCCACACCCGCCATAATTTTTCTTTTTTTTTTTTTTGTTGGTAGAGATGAGGTCTCATCGTGTTACCCAGGCTGGTCTCCAGCTGCTGGGCTCAAGTCACGCTCCCGTCTCTGCCTCCCAAGTTGCCGGGATCACGGGCATGAGCCACCATGGCCAGCCAGGTTATTTAAAGGTGATCGCTTTGCTATCCTGATACAAAACCCCAAATGTGCGAGTTTAAGGCACCAGACGGAGGGAGTCCCCACACTACATCGTCACGAACATTGAGGGTGGCTCACGAAACAGCTGGGATGTGGCCACACAGTAGTGATCGAGGAGATATATTCTAGTGGGATAGCAGAAATATAGAATGTCCTGAAGACACTAAATGTCGGAATGCCACAGCAGTCAATGGCTGACAAACTTCCATTCCATCGTGTCATGGTAGGCGGCTTACTTTTCTCCTGCTCCCTCGGTATGATTAAGGCCTGACGTAGAAAATGTCTACGTCTCATCCAAATCCATCGAGACGATGGAAGGGGGAACTGGGAGAGGAATAAAGAAAAACAAGAGGGGGAGAAGGAGGAAACTGCCTCCCCTGCCCCCATGCTACCCAATTAATAAATGAAGAATGGGCCGGGCGTGGTGGCTCACGCCTGTAATCCTAGCACTCTGGGAGGCCGAGGCGGGTGGATTGCTCAAGGTCAGGAGTTCGAGACCAGCCTGAGCGAGACCCCGTCTCTACTAAAAATAGAAAGACATTATATGGACACCTAAAAATCTATATAGAAAAATTAGCCGGGCATAGTGGCGCATGCCTGTAGTCCCAGCTACTCGGGAGGCTGAGGCAGTAGGATCGCTTAAGCCCAGGAGTTTGAGGTTGCTGTGAGCTACGCCACGGCACTCACTCTAGCCTGGGCAACAAAGTGAGACTCTGTCTCAACAAAAAAAAAAAAAAAAATAAATGAAGAATGGCCTCTTCCCTCCTCTTCCCAACCCCTAACTATGCCTGGAGGTGTATCGTAGGCCTACAGTCCTAAGAAATGTACAACTACTGATAGTAATGGGAAGAAATGCAGTCTAATAGGTTTCTGTGCAGTGGGACACCTGGCCAGGGCACTTACGGTGAATGGAGCTTGCAGGGCGGGCGGGAGGTTGCTCTGGGTGAGTCTGTGAGTTGGCGGTGAGTGGTGAGTGAATGTGAAGGCCTAGGACATTACTTACTGTAGGTTTTCATAAACCCTGGACACTTAGGCCACACGACATTTACCTTTAGAAATTTCTTTCTTCAATAATACATTAACCTTAGCTTACTGTAAGTGTTTTCACTTCATAAACTTTTCCATGGTGGTTTGGCTTTTTTTTTTTTGTTTGTTTGTTTGTTTGTTTTTCTTTCTTTCTTTTAAACTTTTGGACTCTTTTGCAACACCACGACTTAAAACACAAATGCGTTGCACTGTTGTACACAGATATTTTCTTTCTCTGTGTCCTTATGTGTTCCGTAAGCTTTTTCCTACTTTTAAAGTTTTTATCGTTCTATGCACTTTTCAAAATAATAAAAACTAAAACGGGGGGGGGGGGTGGGAGAGGGAAGGAGAGAAATACACACACATGAATATGTTTCCCAAGTGAACTGAGGAAGGGGGCCGAGTCAAGGTTCTCAGGGAGCCACCAGTGATGAAACGGTCAGGCTCAGAATCAGCATTGCAGAGTGGCTGCAGAGCCGGGGGGCCTGGACTGGCTACCTGGACGACACTCCGTGTTTGGTAACTTGGCGAGTCATACATCCTCTTGAGCCTCAGCCTCTTCATCTGCAAATGCAGAAATCATGGTGCCTACCCCACAGGGATATTGTGCAGAGTGAAAAAGCAAATGCAGGCAAAGCCCACAGAAGCACGCGTGGTAAACAGTAAGCCTTTAATCGTGGTCACAGTCGTTGTTATAGGATCATCTTCCTATGTCCTTGTCTTTTAAAGATTAGCAGAACCTCCCAGAAGATGAGAATGGGCTCCCCCTGAGCAAGTCTCGGCTGTAAAGTCACAGGCATGTTGAGCATGTGGCACAGAAGGCAGAATAAAAACCTGATCCCGGAACATTATGTTCCTGCAGGACATGAAATCATTGAAGGTATGGGAAATCCTACCTCATATCCGTTTTACTAGAACACCTATGATTGCGTACGCACATGGACGCACGCGCACGCGCACCCCAAACTTTTTGAGCTTCACAAAACAGCGTAACCAAGGAACACACTATGATGCTTCTTAGCGATCTATTTAGGCCCAGGTTACTCGTCACTCTGAGCCTGCCTCCTTATCTGTCCAATGAGAATAGTGTTTGTCACAATTATCGTCATCGTCATCCTACCTAACGCTTCTGGTAAAATTGAAGTGTGAGAACACCCGCTAGACAGAAAATCCATGTTATCTCTCAATTTTTCTTCCTCCTGATTTCTATCTGAATCTGTGAGCTCGCTTTGGTTCACTTCGGTTTTTCAAGAGGCTCCGGTTACCTTCTCTCCCACCTATATCGGATTGGGTCTGACGGAAGAAAGAAGGAAAAAAAAAAAAAAAACATAGTAAAGAAAGCAGAACAACATTTGTTTCTGAAGCAACCGATCAAACATTGCTGATGAGCCGGTCTTTTCTATTTCAGTAAACCAAGGAGGCCTATTGTCACGAGGATGTGAGGGGCCCGGGTAAGATTGGATGATTACCCCTAAAGGAGACAAAGCAGACAGACTATGGCACATGTGATCTTAGCCAAGAGAATAAACAGTGACCTCTCTGCCGAGTTGGGCCTTAGCATACCAAAGGGAAATAAAGGTGTAATAGGATGCTCAATTTTTACTCTGGAAACAGAGGTTGGTTGGGCACTGAACTGAGAACACTGAATTTTTTACCCTCCTTGATATTCACATAGGCTTAGAGGAGGCAAAAAAAAAAAAAAAAAAAAAAGAATACTGAGCCTATAAGTCATCCCTAAAACTCGGATTTTATGTTCCCTTGCCTTTTCATAACTGAGCAACACACAACATTAAAGAATGGACACAGGCCGGATGCGTTGGCTCAGGCCTGTAAACTTAGCACTCTGGGAGGCCGAGGCGGGAGGATCGCTCAAAGTCAGGAGTTCGAGACCAGCCCGAGCGAGAGTGAGACCCCCCGCCCCCGTCTCTACTAAAAATATAGAAAGAAATTGTCCAGACAACTAAAAATATATAGAAAAAAATTAGCCGGGCATGGTGGCACATGCCTGTGGTCCCAGCTCCTGGGGAGCCTGAGGCAGGAGGATCGACTGAGCCCAGGAGTTTGAGGTTGCTGTGAGCTAGGCTGACGCCACGGCACTCACTCTAGCCCGGGCAACAGAGTGAGACTCAGTCTCGGGGGGGGGGGGGCCCAAAAACAAACAAACAAACAAAAAAACTGGAAGGGACACAGACTTCCACAGGTTTGTGTGTGGCCCCTTTTACTTATTAACGCTACAGGACCTTAATTATTTGTGCTCTGAATCTGATATTCAAATTATCCTTGTGGCCAACGCGTTTGAACAGTAGATGGTAGGGGAAGAAGAGTTCACCTCCTGAATAGATGACAAGTAACGGGAGTACTGGTGAAATTACAAGTGGCTTACGTTTACACACTGAAAATCCCAGTTAGCCGCTACCATGAGTTCAAAGAAGAGATCTAAATTTCTGACCCTATGACCCTAAAAGATATTTCCTCCCATGGTGTCACAGATAAAAATAAAACTGCATCCTAGCACTTTGGGAAGCCTAGGGGGAAAGGATCGCTTGAGGCCAAGAGTTTGAAGTTGCAGTGATCTATGATGATGCTACTGCACTTTAGTCTGGGAAACAGAGTGAGGGCCCGTCAAAAGAAAAAAAAGAAAAAGACAAAAAGAAAGAGAGAGAGAGAGAGAGAGAGAGAGAGAGACAGAGACAGGAAGACACAAGGAAAGAAAGAAAGAGAGAAAGAAGAGAGGAGAAGAGAAGAGAAGCGTCAATCTATCCATTGCATTTTCTACCCTTTAGGTGACTGGGCTTCAGCAGGGTGATGTGATCTGACAAAGTTCATGTTGCTAAGAAATAAAGCACTGGAGTTCAAACTCTGAGTTTTCAAAATCCAGCATATCCCCCTACCCACCATACCGTGCCACCTCTGAGAGTGGATATCTCACAGAGGAGAGCTGTGGAGGCCATTCTTGGACAGACAGAGTCAAGTAGTGGAGACCATGGAGTCTCTGCTCTGCAGCCAGTCTAGAGACATATGGAGCCATTAACACTGCTTGTGAGGAAAATACCATGTCATAGGGAAACAGAAATATTTTCCGCCTTAGGCAGATACAATTTAGGAAAAGACCCGAAACCCCTCTTCTTCTAACAGTGCTTTCTGGTCAGATGCTGACCCCTTCGATTCACAGATTCAGATACATCATTCAATGCAAGCATTGTCAACAAGTCACTCTTTGCAGCTTTCTGAAATTTCTCGCATATAGCATACTTGTAAAGATGATCACTTATGTGAAGACACCACCCCTCCAGAAAAACAAAAACAAAACCAAAACAGAAGCCCACTTTTCTCTGCTGTGAAAATCAAGATCAGCTTTTATGAGATCCACTAAATTCACACAAGAAGTAAAATATAATCATACTGATATATGCAATTTTTCTCTTAGAACAGAATGCATGGTGCTCCTTATCGTCTCAGATACTGTCAACAGAAAGCACGCGGTGGATGAACAATCTCCGTGAGCTTTTCTACAGAGATGGGGTGGGGGTGTGTGTGTGTGTGTGTGTGTGTGATAAATAATGAGGGTTGAGGAGCAGATAAATGACTGGGGGAAAACAACAACAGCAACAACAACAAAAACCACTTCCTGGTTCCTCGATGCAAGCATTCATTTAAAGGGGATACTCGTATGTATACCTAGGTGGAAAGTGGAAGCAGCTTTAAAAAAAAAAAAAGAAAAATTGCTGCGAGCCCTGGTTATGATACGGCAATAAGCGCTAGCTCTTGGAAGGTGTAAAACATATTCACGGTGGCTTACGCCAATCTGGGATGTACAAAGACGAGCTTGAGCACCACCACCAACCAAAAATATGAATGAATACCTGGCTAGCGATCAGGATCAGACATAATAGAAAAGAAAAAGCTCCCAAGGCTAAAATAATGTGAACACGATTGACTCGTCCATGGAAAAGAACCCCAAATCACTGCAAAATAATTTAAAGAGTTTTATTCTGAGCCCAACGGCCGTGATCATGGCCCAGAGAGCTACGCCCAAGAAGCCTTGAGCAAGCGGACCCATTGTGGTGGGGTGGGTTACAGTTTGGCTTCATACATTTTAGGGAGACAGGAATTACATGTAAAATCACAAATCAAAACATGGAAGGGGTACATTGGTCTGGGCTGAAAAGGCAGGACATCTGGCAGTTGGGGGGGGGCGGGGGAGGGAGGGTGCGGTGTTTACAGGTTTACAGCTGGGTTTAAAGATTCTTTGATTTGCAATTGATGACATAAATGAACCTCTGCCTAAAGGCTTTGCATCATGTTTTCAGTTAAGGTAAGGAGGTCTGCTAATCACAGACAAGCCACTGGACAGTTTACCCAAAACTCAAGTGCCCTGTAGTTCAGTAAACGGTTGGCCTGCTAGATATGCGTTAAGCTTTGTCTTGCCTGGCCTTAGGCCCGTCGGACATTCAGTATCTCATTGTTATAAAATCTGACTCCATCAGGGAGGGGTGTCTGACTTCCCCTGTCCTTGCGGGGCAGCAGCTCAGGTTTAAGGGTTTTTCTAGGGTTCCCTGGGCCAACCACGGGACGGGTCAGCTGGCGGTGGCGGGCGGGGGGCGGCTTAAGATTTTATTTTAGTTCATAGACTCCAGAAATGGTGTTTCCCTGGCAAAGACACACGAGTTCATGAAAAGCTTTCATTCAGTTGGTCTGGCTCCTCCCTGAGGTCGTCTCCCTGCCCCCCACTCCTCCCATCCCCTGGGGCCGGAGCGGGGGGGGGGGGGGGGGGAGGGGTGAAGGCCCAAGAGGAGAGGCGCGTGGGGGAGGTGCCGCTCCCAGAACCAGAGACTCGTCTGGGCCCCACGTAACCCAGCCACCGCGACCGCTTCGCCCGAGGAGGTGCCCAGCAAGTCGTGCTTCTGCCCCTCGGGATTGCCTGCGGGCTGGGGGCGGGGTACGAGCTCCCGGCCCAAGAGGCAAACCCCTAGCCTGGCCGCACAGATGGCCGGGCCCCCGGCGGAGCCCTTCCGCCGTTTTCCACCCCTCCTCCACTCACTGCGCTGACTGCGCATGCGCGCTCGCACGTAGCCGCCTCGGGCTTCTCTCGGGCGGAGCCGCTTTCAGCCGCGACCCCGCCCCGCGAGCTGACTGCGCATGCGCGCTTGCACGTAGCCGCCTCGGGCTTCTCTCGGGCGGAGCCGCTTTCAGCCCCGACCCCGCCCCGCGAGCTGCCGCTTCCAGGCGGCACAGCGCATGGGGGAGGGGACGGAGCTCTAAAGAAATCAGTCCCCTCCGTCTCCTGCCTCAGGAAAAGCCCCAAACCCTTGGAGAACTGCCACCCACCGCCACTGCCGTGTGTGTGTGTGTGGGGGGGGGGGGCGGGGGGGCTGGGTCTTTACTTTGTGTCCTCCTTGTGGCCCAGTCCAAGGCGGCTGGGCTGCCAAACAGATCGTCTCGAGAGGGAGGCAGGAAGGGCCCAGGTCTGGACAGGGGTGGATTGGACCCCTCCACCCTGGGGTGTGGACTTGTGACCGAAAGCTCAGCTGCTTGTCCACGAGGCCGAATAACGAGGACAAGCGGTATGAGGAGTAAGAAAACAGAGAGTCTACTTTGCTGACAAAGGAGGAAATAAATAGGGTAGAGCTTCTCAGTCTCAAACCCCCAAATTTCGTGAACATAGGCCTAGGCAGAAATACAGAGGTTTTTAAAGGAGGGAGGGTTGGTTCTCAGCTTCAGGCAATTACTGCAGTTAGCTGTTCTAAAGGTCCCGTCTCTGCTGAGAAGAAATCCCTTGAACTCTGTGGGCCGCCCACCCTGGGGGCCACCTGGAGTTATAACCAAAGAGTTAACGTGCCTCAGGGATGCAGGCCGGGCTGCAAGTTCCCAAAAGCCTGGGGGAAGTTTTAAAAAGACAGAAAATCTTTCTGCCCTCTTCCCCTCCCACCCCCCCACAAAGCCATTTTCTCTGGTGCAGACTCGGCACCCTCCCTGCCCCCCCCCTCCCCGTGCAGGCCTGTTTGTCCTCAATCATCTGTGAGGTTCACGAGGAGGAGATGCTCTCTCGCTCTCCCCACCCTCTTTCTTCCCTTAGGAAATCCTCAGCGCTGTTCCACACACTCAAGGTGGCGGGCCTGCTCCGGCCACCAGCCACCTCTTGTGCCACCTCCCGCCCCCCCCCCCCCGCCCCCAACGGAGTAGGTGTACAGACAGGAGCACACTTTACCGGAGGGCGCCTGGGGATGAAGAGTTGTGGTGGCCAAATGGGGGATGCGGGGCGGGGAGGAGAGTGGCTGGCATTTGGCAAAGAGTGACACGGAGTGGCCATCCAGGCTTGTCTGAAAAGTGGGACTACGAGCCTGAGAGCGCCGACGGAGTCGATGGACATGGTCACTGCTGTGGGATGTCTCTTTTACCACGATGTAACACCAAAGCAAACCCCTGACCCGCTGGGTCGGAGAAGGCCTTGTGGGCAATTTAGAAAAGCCATGGCGTGGCCATTTGGAATACTTCCTGCCTCTCCGGGAATCAAAAATTAGAAAGGACCATGGGTTCTGTATTAACGTACCAAAGGCAGGCAGAATTTTAGCCTTTTAAAGCCTGCCCTGGCCCTATCTCAGCAAGGCAGTGGCACCCCAAGTTCCGTGACATTTCTGCACTCGGCGGCTGACTTCTTCAGCCATCTGTTGCGATGCCCCTGCCAGGTGGCCACTCACTCGCCCCTTCAGTTCAACCCTTGTACCAGAAAGTGTTGCCTTCTTCCTAACCCCTATGGGGGGACCGGGGGGTGACGTGTGTGGGGGGGGGTAGTGGAAATGGGCAGACCCCACAGGTGCAGCCTCTTCCAGGTCATAATGGGCCTGAGGCAGCGTGGGATTCCCCCGGAAGGGAGGCAGGGTGGCACTACGGCACCGAAGCCTGACGCCGGCGGCCACGTGGATGGTGGGGGACACGTTAGACCGCTGAGATGCAGCCACTGAGAGCCACCCCGCAGCAAGAGGTCTCTCTGGCAGAGCAGGCACTGAGTCCGCAAGTCAAGACAGCTGGGAGGCCTGGGAGACAGAGGCCCTGGATCTCAGGTCCCGGGGTGGGGGCGGGGGGCAGTGCCAGTGCCTGGAGAGAGAGAGAGCCCAGGCTCCAGAGGCCATGATGGGGCCTGGTGGGCAGGGCCGAGGAGGTCAAGGCCGGGTGTGGTGGGGTCCGGGATGAGGGGCTTGGGGTGACGGGCAGGGAGAACGACCCGTTCACTCAGACGTGCCCTCAGAGGAAGGCAGAGGTGCGTTTTGCCTTCCTCCGGCTAGTGGAACGCTCGGCATTTCTTTCCTTCAGAGCTGGGTTGAACCGGTGTGGCATCTGTTATAGTACGGAGTGCGAGACAGGACAACCTAGAGACCGAATTGAGCCAAGTCATGAGTCCACATTAGCTGGCCAGCGACCACCCCCTGCCCTGTTAGGGTACAGGTACAGAGAATGGCCCCGAGCCGAAAAAAGCAGGAAGGTTTCAGACTATCCTAAGCTAGAGCTCCGTGACTTTAGGCACGGCGGTTGAAACAACACTATACCACCTACTCCGCAGCTGTGTGGTCCGGGACCAGCCTCGGGCCCCCGTTTCGTTTCGGTTACAGTCTTTAAGCGAGCAGGTTTACAGAAACAGATAGCTCCAATTAAGGAACATTCTTTCAGGCGTTAAGCAAGCACAATCAATTTTACGACAGGCAGCTGGAAAGTTTAAACACTTAGTTACAAGTTAATTGCTTTGTTTTATCTCCGCAAGGTACGTATTTCCAATTACAGACATAGGTCAAGCGGACATCGGTCACCTAGCGAGCAAGCATAAGTTTTCAAGTGGGCCTTTACAGCGTCCAGACAGGCCTCGGTCCAGTTATTGTGCATTCTTTTTGACCACTTGGAAAGCTACTAGCACCGTTCCGGGCCTCACCTCACTCACGCGGAACTACAGAGTGATGACCTGGGGTGGGTGGGTGGGTGTGTGTGTGTGTGTGTGTGCTCCCTCCTGTGGTGGGAAGGGTGATCTGCTCGCCCACCCGGCGTGGTGTCCCCCACCCCTGCCCCATCTTGGCGTTTACAGAAAACAAACACGAACACAAGAGAGGGAGCCGGAGGAGGAGGAGGAACATATGCTGCTATCCAGGTTATCCTGGGAGGCTTCCTAGCCATTTCTGAGGAAACAGTGTCTCCTGGCTGTCTCCCGTAGTTTTATTTATTGACTTATTTATCTATTTTTCCTTTTGGCTTGAACCCATTCTTTTCGTTTCGGCATCTCATCTGACATCCTCTTCTGAGAGGAACCTGGAAACGTTTCCCCGTGTTGCATCTTTTCAGGCTCTGTACGACTGACGAGCATCGTCCCTCTTCAGTCACTGGGCTCTTTGCTAGCCAGGCCTTAATTCTCCACGTTGTAAACCCCAGATCGGATCTCCGCCCGGAGTCCTGTAGAGACCCACCGAATCGATGTTTGGACTGGGATGTCTCGTAGACCTTACCTATTAAAAACCGATCCAGGCCAGGCTTGGTGACTCACGCCTGTAATCCTAGGCCAAGGCGGGGAGGAGGACCGACCGCTTGAGGTCAGGAGTTCGAGACCTGCCTCGGCAAAAGCAAGACCCCCGTCTCTACCAAAAATAGAAAAAAATTAGCCGGGCATGGTGGCACACGCCTGTAGCCCCAGCGATTTGGGAGGCTGAGGAAGGAGGATCGCTGGAGCCCAGGAGTTTGAGGCTTCCAGTGAGTGAACTATGCCCTGCTCCCCCGCCACCCCTCCCCATCATCTCTAACGAAATGACAGTAAAATAAAATAAAATAAAATAAAGCTCAGAAAAAAAAAAAAAAAGTACTATGTAGTGAGACCGATCCTAAGAACACGGGGGCGGGGAAGGAAGTCACTACCACGGTATAAAATTGTATAAACGTTACCCGATTCTGTGTGCGTGCGTTTTCTGAGAAATGACCCCCTTTTGCTATGGGGCCGGGACTGGAGTCCCAGTTTGGGACCATAGGATTCCCCGCACTCGACTCCAGACTGATTCGACCTAGGGTTAGCTCTGTGTAAACACTCTTTAGACGTGGGTGTTTTATGGATTTCTGTCCTTCGGGAGAAACGACTGGCCCGGGTACAGGAGTGAGTGAATGTACCGACCGTCTTCTCCCATCTCTCTCTCTCTCTCTCTCTCTCTCCCTCCCACACACAGGCACACGCGCGCGCACACACACACACACACACACACACACGCCGTTTCCGGGAGCGCCCACTTCATGCGCTTCGGTCCACCGTGACAGATAGTCCAACTGTGAGATCATCGTGAGTGGCTGCGCCTAGGCCCCGCTCTGAACCTCTCCGTACTGTTCGTGTGTCTTCAGCAGGTCCTGCCTCCACCCGTGGCATCTAGCACGGGCCGATGGGTCCCTGTCCTCTCTCCCTGCCGTGGACGCCCCCCTCCGGCCCCCCGCCCCCGGGGGCTCTCTGGTCGACTAGTGGTGGGGAGTGTGCCCGAGGGCTGAGAGACGTGGTCCGAGAGGGGCCGGGAGGAGGCCTGCGACCCAGTGTGTACCCACTCCCGCCCCCACGCTCCCTCCCCCACGAGGGAGCCCGTCCTTTCCAGGCTGACACTTGGATCGGTGGATGACGGGGGTCACCTGGCGGCGGGCGAGCGTTATGGGAAAATCCGGTAGGCGTGTTGCGACGTCCTGCCACAGAGATGGCTCTGGCGACAGCCTCGGGCCGCCCCACCCTGGCCCCCCGGCCAGGCCCCGTGAATGTGTTCTCTCTGTCCCTGACTTCTTTCTTTGTTTCACCAGCCGGCGTGCTCTGAGAATGTGAAGTGTATCATAGTTCCACCCTGGGTTTCATGATCCTAAGATAGGAAGGGGTTTTATGATTCCACGACAGAAAGGTTTTCTCATCCTATCATCTCTCCCCCCCCCCCTTTCTTTCTTTCTCTTCCTCCTTCTGCCTTTTCTTTACTTCTTTGTTCTTTCCTTCTTTCAGTCTTCCTGTCTTCCTTCCTGCCTGCCTGCCTTCCTTCCTTCCGTATTTCTTTCCTCTCTTCCTTTCTCCTGTTATCCTGTGTTTCTATCTCTGTTTTTTCCATCTTTCTTCCCCCTTTCTACTTTCCTACCTTCTTTCTTTCTCATTCTCTCCTTTCTCTCTCCTTCCTTCTTCCTTTCTGTCTCTTTCTATACTGTCTCTCTCCTTCCTTCTCTCTATCTTTTTCTCTTTCCATCTTTCCGTGCTCTTTCTTTTTCTCTCTTAATTTCCTTTCTTTTTCTTTTCTTTCTTTCCCTCCTTCTGTCTCTGTCTGTCTTTCTTTCTTTCTTCTTTCTTTCTGCTTCCATCCTTCCTTCCTTTTTCTCATTCTCTTTCTTTCTGCCTGTCTTTTCTTTCCTTATTTCTTCTTTCCTTCTGTCTTTCTGTGTTTCCTATCTCCTTCCTCCCTTCCTTTTTCTTTCTTCCCCGTGCCCTCTTCCTGTCTTTTCTTATTTACTGTTTTCTTCTTTCTGACTTTCTCTCTCTGTTTCTCCGTCTCTTTTCTTTCTGTTCTTTTCCTTTCTCTCCCTTTCTCTCTTTCTGTTTCTGCCTGTCTGTCTCTCGGCTATGTTGTGGTCTGTGCAGAGACGGGTTTGGTGGACGATGTCGGTGGTCGGGCCGACCCATCCTTTCTTTGATCCCAGTGCTAGCCAGGCCGGGGCCTGCTTAGCTTCCAAGATCAGACGAGATTGGGCGCGTTCAGGGTGGCGTGGCCCTAGACTGACCCGTCATTTTTCGATGGCTTCCGTGGGGAGTAGGGGGACTGTGTTTGATGCCCCCGGGGGACCTTCTGGACTCTGAAATGATGGGCTCCAGAGGGTTGCCCCGTGTTTTGCAGCAGACCTCTGGTGGCTGGCGCCGGTTGTGGTCGGGCTCCACCTGGCGGCCGCTTTTCTACAAGTCTCTTGTCCTCTGAATCTTCGGTGCAGCAGGCAAAGCAGGGGACAGTCCCCGATGCGAGCGAGGCTGAGTTCCGGGAAGCAAGCAGCCTTCGCGGGGCCATCTGGTTCGTGCCGGGACGCCGGCTGGGACATCTGGGAGGCAGAGCTTGGGCCTGCAGGGCTGTGTGGCGGGAGGACGTTGTCGCCGCGCTTCCAGGCTCAGCCAGCCAGGCGGCTTGCGGGGCTGCCCGGGCAGGTCGACCAGCACGCTGTGGCCGCTTTGGAGACCCGACCCACCCCGCGGGGACAGGAAGGAGACGGCACACGCGGGCGGGAGAGGGGGGTGTCCGGCGACCGGCCGCCGTCCCGTGCATGCGTGTCCCTCTCCCTCGGCCTCGCCTTTCCCACCCATTTTCCCTGGTTCCCGCTCAGGAGGCAGGGACAGCCCTGTGAGTGGCACCCAGTCGTCCGTGGCTTCTTCCGAGTCCTACTCTGGGGGCGCGGACCGGGCCCTGGGTGGCGCGGGTGGCCGGCGAGGGCGACCCCTGTCGGCCCGCGGGCGCTCGTGGGCCGCGGCGGTCCCGTCCCGATGTTTTCTCCTCCACAAGTCCCCGTGCTGGGGCCGGGGACTGGGGCCGGGGACCGGGCCCTGGGTGGCCCTGGGTGGCGCGGGTGGCCGGCGAGGGCGACCCCTGTGGGCCCGCGGGCGCTCGTGGGCCGCGGCGGTCCCGTCCCGATGTTTTCTCCTCCACAAGTCCCCGTGCTGGGGCCGGGGACCGGGCCCTGGGTGGCCCTGGGTGGCCGGCGAGGGCGACCCCTGTCGGCCCGCGGCCGCTCGTGGGCCGTGGCGGTCCCGTCCCGATGTTTTCTCCTCCACAAGTCCCCGTGCTGGGCCCTGGGTGGCGCGCGTGGACGGTGAGGGCCTCCCTGGCCCTCTACGCCACGGGGGCCGACCAGATGTCCCTGAGTGCCCCTTGTCTGCTGGCGCTGGGGACCTGCTGGGGACAGGTGGCCGTGTCGAGTGTCGTGGGGGCAGGCGTGTTCAAGTGGCTCGGTCCCCGTCTTCCTGCGCGGTGTTTTTGATCACCTCATATCGTCATCTTCCGCCTGCAGGTTAGTACTGACACGCTGTCCTTCGGCGACTGTCGCTGGAGGGGTTGGGCCTCCGCACGCGGACAGGGTTCTGGGTTCCTGGGGATCCAGCGCCCTGCCCTGTTCCCTTTGAGCTGACCGCCTGGGCCCGCGCGCCGGCTCTAGGGCGTCGGAGTGTCCCGACGGTGGTGCCCGCCTCTCGCGTTGGTCTCTTGTCCCCTCGAGAGACGGCACCCGGGGGAGGGGGGGAGGTTTGCGGCAACCTTCCCCCTTACCCCGCTGGCTCTGTGCCGTTGCGTGTCAGGCGGTCCTCGTCTTTGGGTTGTGCTTGGGAGGCGGGGCTGGCGAGGCTGAAGCGGGCTCCTCCGATCGCTGTCCTCGCCGGTCTGACTGACCTCCCCCAACCCTCCCCGTCCTCGGGGCCTGATCGATGTGGTGACGTCGCGCTCTCCCGGGCCTTGAGCCGCGTGCCAGGCGAGGGACGGTCCATTCATGGTGAATGGTGGCCGCTCTTCTCGTTCTGCCCGCGGGCACCTCACCTCTCCTTCCCCGCCTGTGGGCGGTGCGTGGGAGGCGCGGGTGCGAGACTATCCGGCCCGACCGCGGTCGCCCCGCCCTCGGCCTCGTGGCGTTGGCGGGGGGTCGTGAGTCCTCTTGACGCAGCGGGCAGCCCTCGCTCGCCCTGTGTGGCTGTTGCCTGGCCGGGGTCCCCCCTGCCCGCGACGGACGGGTGCGGGGCCGTGCCGCCCGCCCGGTCGCGCGCCCCGTTTGGCGCGCGGCTGCTGGGTCTGTGTGGCCCTTTTGTGGTGCCCCCGGAGCGCACCGGGTTGTTCTCCAAGGTGCCCGAAACCGAGCGGTGGTTGTCGTCCTCGTTCCCGGCGTCCCCCCTCTGGTCGCCGCTGCAGCGTCTGCTGCGTTGGGTACACCCTCGAGCAGCGTGCTTGGGGTTGGGGGGGTCGAGGCGGGCAAGCCTAGAGGCATCCTCCTGCGCTGCGTGGGCGGGCGGGGGGCGTTGTCTCGGCGTCCCCACGATGTGTGCGTGGCGGACTTCGAAAGGCGAGCGCACGGCTTGTGCTCTTCCCACCCTGCCCGAGGGGGGGGTGGTTGCACGGTCGTGTGGGCGATCGTGGTGGGGCTGGGCCGGCGACGTGGTGCCGGCCGGCCCCGTGGGGGGCCTCTGCCACCGGCCTGGTCTGCCTCGGTGACCCCTCTCCCATACCGACGGGGGAGTGTTCCCCTCGAAGTGAGGGGGCTTTTGGACCAGGGGCCCCGACCGCGAACGCTCAGGAGTCGCCAACCGTGCGTGTTTTGCCCCATGCCGCAGACCCCCCCCACACCTCCCCCAGGGCGTGCCTGAACGCCTCCGCCCAGGGCCCTTACGGGGGCGACCGGGGGTCGGGGGCGATCCACCTTCGGCGAGAAAGCGTCTTCTCTAGCGATCATGGAGGCGTGTCCTCTTCTGGGGTTTGTCGGATCCCCCAGCCCGCCGCCTCTCTGCGCGTCGTCAGCCGCCGCCCCTGCGGCTGCCAGTTGTGCGTGGGCAGAGTTCCCTCCTCCCCTGCCGTGGGGGGGAGCGGTCCGCCGGCCCCCGCGGTGGGGGCCGAGTGCCACTCTTCGCCTAACGTGGTCCGCGCCTCCCCCCTGAACTCTGGGGGAGGGTCACGCCGGGCCGGGCCGGCGTTCCAGCTGTGAAGGGCGCCCGCGTGTGTGCGCTGCGTGCCCCGGCCGCGGGTCGCCCCGGTGTGCGCTGGGGGAAGGGGGTGGTGGTGCGGCCCGTCTCGCGCCCCCTCCCCATCCCCTGTGAGCGTGCGGCCCTCCACCCGGTCCCGTGCCAGGCCGCGGATGGATGGGCGCTCCCGTGCTGGCGCCTGTGGATTGCGGCTGGGGGGACCGCCCGGCCAACGAGGGGGTCGTTCCACCGGTGCACGGTGCTCCCCGGAGCGAGACAGGATTGGGAAACGGACGAGAATGGGATTAGGCGCGGTGGCGTGCGGGCCGAGGGCCGAAGGCCGGCGTCGCTCTGGGACGCCCCGGTGGTGAGGCCGTGGCCCCGTTGGGAGGGTCGAGGGGTGCCGAAGGCTTTGGCCGGCTGGCGTCACGGGCGCGTTGCGGGACCGCTCTCGGGTTTGGGGCGGTGGGATCCCGTGGCGTTGTTTCCCCAGTGGCCCGGTCGCGGCGCAGGTCTCGCCTCCCCACGGGCTCTCGTGCCTCGCCCTCGCGGGGGTCTCATCCCTGTTCGAAAGGGTGCTCCTTCTCTCTTCCTCACGGCTGCCGACCGCCCCGCGACGAGCGTTCGCCCGACTGCGCTGCCCGAACCTGACCTCGCCGCGGGGAGGGGGCGTCGCCCTGGCCGCCAAGGCCCTGGACGGCGCCCCCCACCCCCCCGGCGACGTGCCTCGGTTGAACGGTCGGCGGGCCTCCGCGTGGCGGGCCGGACGGCGTTGGGGGGCGGCCGGTCGCGCGTGCGTGCAAGAAGAGCGTTTTTCCGGAGCTACACGCGACCGCGATGGCGGTCGGGGTCCGGGCCCTGCGAGGTGCGCGGGGGGTTTGGGGAGCTCGCCGAAGGCGCAGCCGGTCGTCCCAGGTGCCGCGGGACCGCCCTTGTGCGCGGAGGCCACTGGCGGTGAGATCCCGTGCGTGTCCTGGCCGGTGGGCTGCCGTCTGAGGCTTGCTACATCCCTCCCCTCGGGCCTCCTGGTGCCCGTCGGCCCCTTCCCCCGTCGTCGCCT
>NW_027182940.1:75000-95000 GCF_041146395.1 Eulemur rufifrons
TGGTCTCTCTGGCCTCGCTGCCCCTAGGGGTCACCCTGCGATCGGTATTCTTCTCGCGCGGGGCGAGGGGGCGCTCCGGAGCATTCCTCTCCTCTCGGAGTTTCTGTCTGCAGTCTCTCGACTTGCTCTCACTCCCCTACCCTGCTGTGTGACTTTCTTTTTGGTCCTTTCATTTTATCTATTCTCTCTTTGCCTTTTCCTGCCCGCCTTTCCGCTCCCCCCCCCCCGGATTCATGGTTTCACGTCACGCGGGTGACGTGCCGACACACCAGGAGGCCCTTCTCACACGTGCGCGTGAACACGCAATCAACACGTTTATGAACTAGAAAGGGATCTGGTGTGACTTTGCTATTATTTCCCCTCCCCTCCTCCCCGCGCTGAGAATGAGTTTCCCCGGGCTCGTGTGCCCGCCTGCCTGGGAATCGGCTGCAGACGCCATGGCCCCGGGTCGACCACATGTTGCCCTGGGGTCCACCAGATGTCTCTGGCGAATTGGGGCCCTAGGGTGCTTGTGACGGTGTGGTCACTAGGTGTCGCTCTGGGCTCAGTATTCTTCCTTCTCGCTGTGACTTTGGTCTCTTTTTTTCGAAATTTCTTTCTTTCTTCCTCTTTTGCCCTGTTTCCATTTTCCCTTCTTAATCTCTTTCTCTCTTTTTGTTGCTTTTTTTCCACGGCAGATGGGTGATGTGTGTGTGGAGGAAACGCGGCGTCAGGGAGAAGACACATCTCACACGTGCTCGGGAACACCCGATCGTCACGCTTCTGAGTACCGACCGATGGATCTGGTCCCGAATTTTTTAATAGTTTTCTCCTCTCTCTCTCTCTCTCTCTCTCTCCCCCCCCCTTCCTTCTCTTTCCTTTCTCTCCCTTCCTTTCTTTCTTTCTCTCGCTCTCTCGCTCTCGCTCTTCTTTTCTTTCTGACAGAGTCTCTCGTTCTGTTGCCCTGGCTAGAGTGCCATGGCGTCAGCCTAGCTCACAGCAATCTCAAACTCCTGGGCTCAAGCGATCAGACTGCCTCAGCCTCCCGAGTAGCTGGGATTACAGGCATGTGCCAGCATGCCCAGCTAATTGGATATACGTGTGTGTGTGTGTGTGTGTGTGTGTGTATATATATTTATATATATATATATATATATATATTTTTTTTTTTTTTTTGAAACAAAGTCTCACTCTGTTGCCCAGACTAGAGTGCCGTGGCGTCAGCCTAGCTCACAGCAACCTCAAACTCCTGGGCTCAAGCGATCCTACTGCCCCAGCCTCCCGAGTACCTGGGACTACAGGCATGCGCCACCGTGCCCGGCTAATATTTTTCTGTATATATTTTTAGATACTGTTTCTGTATATATTTTTAGATATATAGTTTCTTTCTATTTTTAGTAGAGATGGGGGTCTCGCTCTTGCTCAGGCTGGTCTCGAACTCCCGACCTTGAGCGATCCACCCGCCTCTACCTCCCAGAGTGCTAGGATTACAGGCGTGAGCCACCCCGCCTGGCGTGTACGTTCTGTATTCACAGCCAGACGGAAGGCAGGGAGAATGTTACCCTTTCAAAGCCCGCCCTGCTCGCCTCTCAGCCCACCGATGGCACTCTGAATCCCGTGGCATTCCTTCACTCAGCTGAATTCTTCAGCACCCGACCCCCCCCCACCCCACCCCCGTGCCACGGGAGTTCGTTCTCATGGCAGAGCCATCGAGGCTGTTGCCACACGTGTTGTAGGTGCCTAGGCAGACTGTGCCCTGGCCCCGAGGAGGTACGGAACCGCCTATCGCCTCGGGAGGGAGGGACAAGATGTGTCCGTGTCCAAGGCGACGTCCTGTCGATCACGAGGAGGCCTGCAAAGGCTCGTATCTGCCAGGCATTGAGCCACATCACATGAAACACCGGTGTGTTCCTTCACTTAGGTGGTGTCGCGTGTTGATACTCACAGAGGATGATAAACCCACTCGCATGCCGGCTGAGCCCCCTGTGTCTCCTCCTCTATCCACTGAGGGAAAAAACCGCAACAAAAGGTAGAAAACCACAGGGGGGGGGAAGAGAGCCCGTCGCTCTCCCTATGTGACCGTCCGGAGTGCTCGTTCAGATGGGAGGAGGTGTGTTTGTGTGTGTGTGTGTGTGTGTGTGTGTGTGTTTCATTGATTTTGGTGCCATCTTTTCTCTGCAGCTGCGTCAGAGGACAGCGATTTTTCCGATTTTCACTCCGCTGAGTGAATTGCCTTTTGAAGAGAATGTCCACAGGAAGCCTACGGTCCTCCCGCGGGGGTGGCCCTCCTCTAGAAATGAATCTCGTTTCTTGAACGGAGGGGACTTGTTGACGCCATCATGCTTTCGGGACGACTTCTCAGACGCTAGCTTTGGACCGCAACATAGGTGCCCCCGACATTGCCTCAAGGGTTCCGTGGTGCCTCCTGTCAAGAGACCCCACCGACCGTCCCCAGCCTGCCCGCTCAAGGGAGCCGGGCCCCTTCTGATCTGTCCGCCCGCCGGTGAAGCTCCCTCCCGAGGGTCGGAAAGCCCACCTGTTTCCCAGTTCGGTTGAATGATGGGGCACCCGGGCAGGGCACTGGCACCGAGTGACTCCATTCTGAGTCTGTCTGCTCTGGGGGGCGGGGGCGGGGGCGGGGGCGGGTGGGGGGGCAGTTCCGTCTCGACCCGGTGGCCTCCTACCGACTGACTCGATGGGACGGACCATTCTCACTCAGGATCGTGTACCTTCTTGGCCTAGGCACATCCCGGCACTGAAAGCCACTTTTCGGGGACACTCTCCCACGTACAGATAGATGGCCTGCACGAGTGCTCTTCCTTTCTCGAAACACTGGAAATCTGTCCTCAATTTTACCTGACCTACCTGACGGTGTGTGATAAAGGAGCATAGAACCCTCAGCCACCCTCCACCTTCCCGCTGTCCCGAGAGACAGTGCCGAGCGTGAAATTCTATCCCTGACTCTCTGTGTCCACCGGAACGTGGCCTGACTGCAGTGACGTCAGCTACGTCAAGTCGTTCTCTGGGTAGGGAAAGAACTTAACCAGATAGGCCCTATCGGTCGCTTCTCTGTTCTGATAGTTTTGTGGCAGCCATTTCTTTCCCCCTCTCTTTTCTTTTTCTGTCTCTCTCCCCCACCCCCACCCCCAAATTCTTTCTACGAAGACGTTTAGGATGTCAGATTCTGGCCACATGCCCCCCCCTAGGCATAGGGGGGCCAGCATAGACAAAGGTCTTCGGTACCAAGTGTTCATTCCACGGTGACAGATATTGCCACTCTTGTATTGACCAGGGCGAGATGGTGAGTGGGTCAACTCTGAAACTCCCTGTACTCTACTTCTCTCTTGGGTAGGTCCCTGCCCCAACCCTCCGGCTTCTAGCACACACCCAGGGGCACTCTCTCCTCTCTGGATAAAGTTCCAGATGATCCGATCCGCTCCGAGGAGGAAGGGGAGCTGGCCGGGCCACCCACTGTGCGCCCCACCCCCGTCAGTCATAGGGTCCGTTCTTTTCAGGATGACACCGGCAGCGGTTGCTGGGTGTCACCTAGCGGCCACTTTGATCAGACCTCGGGATCCGGAAAGTCAGGTGACGTTGGGAGTTTAAGAGCTGACTCCCGGGAGGTGTGGAGGGCGGGGAGGAGAGCACGGTCCGGACGGTCCCACCCTCTTCTTCCCGGGCCCGCAGCTCTGGGCCCGCCCGGGGCAGCCCTAGCCTCTAGCGGGTCTCCGCCCACCCGCCCTGTTGTCTGCGGGAGGCGCCCCTCCTCCCGCTCTCTGCCTCCTCCCGGGACCGTAGGCCTCTGCCCGTCGTCTTTTTTATTTTTATTTTTTCCCTTTTGTTTGTTTCTCTTTTATCTTGTGTTTTAGGCTTATCGAATATCATATCGTATAAAAACTTAAATCACAGAATGAATTATATTAAGTAACAAGATGTGGCTTTTTATCCTACGCCGAGAACGATGAATTTTTCTCTTCGTGTCCATTTTCCTGTCCTGGAAGAAATACAAAGTTGCTCGTGATACTTCCCCATCATCTTCCAGTTTCCCCGACTGTCAACACGATGTATTCGATCGTATATCTTTGTGTGTGCACGTGGGCGCCTGTACCTATTTCTTTTCGGCATCAGTCTCAGGTCTTTTGGCACCTAGGGGGGAAAAAGGAGAAACCAATAAAGGACAGAAAGACGTTCTGTCGTTTTACGCTCCCCACCACCACCACCACCACCACCACCACTTTTGGGAGCTTGTAGTCTGGCCTATGTCCCCAAGGCAGGTTAAATCTTTTCTTAAAACTCCCAAGTGGTCCCCTGCCCCGCCCCCCCCCCCAGGTGGGCGGCCGGCAGAGTTCACAGGCTTTGTTTTTGGCAGAGCCTGGACGATTGAAATAATTAACCACAATCAACGCTAAAGCTGAGAACCCCTCCCCCCCTCATTAAAAGCTCTGTATTTCTGCCTAGCCCTATGTTCCGGGAAATTCGGAGGCTTGAGATGGGAAGGTCTACCCTATTTTCTCCTTTACCGGCAAAATAGACTCTCTCTTTCCTTCCTCCTCAAACAGCTTGTCCTCGTTATTCGGCCTCGTGGGCAAGTGGCCGAGCTTTCGGTAACACCAAGTCTTCTAAGTTGTGTTGTGTTATCGGTCTTGTTTTCTTTCTTTTCTTTTCTTTTCTTTTCTTTTTTTTTTTTGAGACAGGATTTCTTTCACTCTGTCCTCTCCCAGGCCGCCTTGGCCTGATTGTAGCTCACAGCAAGCTCCAAATCCAGGGCTTAAGTGATCCTCTCTGCCTCAGCCTTCTGAGTAGCTGGGACTATAGGCAAATGCTGCCACACCCGCCATAATTTTTCTTTTTTTTTTTTTTGTTGGTAGAGATGAGGTCTCATCGTGTTACCCAGGCTGGTCTCCAGCTGCTGGGCTCAAGTCACGCTCCCGTCTCTGCCTCCCAAGTTGCCGGGATCACGGGCATGAGCCACCATGGCCAGCCAGGTTATTTAAAGGTGATCGCTTTGCTATCCTGATACAAAACCCCAAATGTGCGAGTTTAAGGCACCAGACGGAGGGAGTCCCCACACTACATCGTCACGAACATTGAGGGTGGCTCACGAAACAGCTGGGATGTGGCCACACAGTAGTGATCGAGGAGATATATTCTAGTGGGATAGCAGAAATATAGAATGTCCTGAAGACACTAAATGTCGGAATGCCACAGCAGTCAATGGCTGACAAACTTCCATTCCATCGTGTCATGGTAGGCGGCTTACTTTTCTCCTGCTCCCTCGGTATGATTAAGGCCTGACGTAGAAAATGTCTACGTCTCATCCAAATCCATCGAGACGATGGAAGGGGGAACTGGGAGAGGAATAAAGAAAAACAAGAGGGGGAGAAGGAGGAAACTGCCTCCCCTGCCCCCATGCTACCCAATTAATAAATGAAGAATGGGCCGGGCGCGGTGGCTCACGCCTGTAATCCTAGCACTCTGGGAGGCCGAGGCGGGTGGATTGCTCAAGGTCAGGAGTTCGAGACCAGCCTGAGCGAGACCCCGTCTCTACTAAAAATAGAAAGACATTATATGGACACCTAAAAATCTATATAGAAAAATTAGCCGGGCATAGTGGCGCATGCCTGTAGTCCCAGCTACTCGGGAGGCTGAGGCAGTAGGATCGCTTAAGCCCAGGAGTTTGAGGTTGCTGTGAGCTACGCCACGGCACTCACTCTAGCCTGGGCAACAAAGTGAGACTCTGTCTCAACAAAAAAAAAAAAAAAAATAAATGAAGAATGGCCTCTTCCCTCCTCTTCCCAACCCCTAACTATGCCTGGAGGTGTATCGTAGGCCTACAGTCCTAAGAAATGTACAACTACTGATAGTAATGGGAAGAAATGCAGTCTAATAGGTTTCTGTGCAGTGGGACACCTGGCCAGGGCACTTACGGTGAATGGAGCTTGCAGGGCGGGCGGGAGGTTGCTCTGGGTGAGTCTGTGAGTTGGCGGTGAGTGGTGAGTGAATGTGAAGGCCTAGGACATTACTTACTGTAGGTTTTCATAAACCCTGGACACTTAGGCCACACGACATTTACCTTTAGAAATTTCTTTCTTCAATAATACATTAACCTTAGCTTACTGTAAGTGTTTTCACTTCATAAACTTTTCCATGGTGGTTTGGCTTTTTTTTTTTTGTTTGTTTGTTTGTTTGTTTTTCTTTCTTTCTTTTAAACTTTTGGACTCTTTTGCAACACCACGACTTAAAACACAAATGCGTTGCACTGTTGTACACAGATATTTTCTTTCTCTGTGTCCTTATGTGTTCCGTAAGCTTTTTCCTACTTTTAAAGTTTTTATCGTTCTATGCACTTTTCAAAATAATAAAAACTAAAACGGGGGGGGGGGGTGGGAGAGGGAAGGAGAGAAATACACACACATGAATATGTTTCCCAAGTGAACTGAGGAAGGGGGCCGAGTCAAGGTTCTCAGGGAGCCACCAGTGATGAAACGGTCAGGCTCAGAATCAGCATTGCAGAGTGGCTGCAGAGCCGGGGGGCCTGGACTGGCTACCTGGACGACACTCCGTGTTTGGTAACTTGGCGAGTCATACATCCTCTTGAGCCTCAGCCTCTTCATCTGCAAATGCAGAAATCATGGTGCCTACCCCACAGGGATATTGTGCAGAGTGAAAAAGCAAATGCAGGCAAAGCCCACAGAAGCACGCGTGGTAAACAGTAAGCCTTTAATCGTGGTCACAGTCGTTGTTATAGGATCATCTTCCTATGTCCTTGTCTTTTAAAGATTAGCAGAACCTCCCAGAAGATGAGAATGGGCTCCCCCTGAGCAAGTCTCGGCTGTAAAGTCACAGGCATGTTGAGCATGTGGCACAGAAGGCAGAATAAAAACCTGATCCCGGAACATTATGTTCCTGCAGGACATGAAATCATTGAAGGTATGGGAAATCCTACCTCATATCCGTTTTACTAGAACACCTATGATTGCGTACGCACATGGACGCACGCGCACGCGCACCCCAAACTTTTTGAGCTTCACAAAACAGCGTAACCAAGGAACACACTATGATGCTTCTTAGCGATCTATTTAGGCCCAGGTTACTCGTCACTCTGAGCCTGCCTCCTTATCTGTCCAATGAGAATAGTGTTTGTCACAATTATCGTCATCGTCATCCTACCTAACGCTTCTGGTAAAATTGAAGTGTGAGAACACCCGCTAGACAGAAAATCCATGTTATCTCTCAATTTTTCTTCCTCCTGATTTCTATCTGAATCTGTGAGCTCGCTTTGGTTCACTTCGGTTTTTCAAGAGGCTCCGGTTACCTTCTCTCCCACCTATATCGGATTGGGTCTGACGGAAGAAAGAAGGAAAAAAAAAAAAAAAAACATAGTAAAGAAAGCAGAACAACATTTGTTTCTGAAGCAACCGATCAAACATTGCTGATGAGCCGGTCTTTTCTATTTCAGTAAACCAAGGAGGCCTATTGTCACGAGGATGTGAGGGGCCCGGGTAAGATTGGATGATTACCCCTAAAGGAGACAAAGCAGACAGACTATGGCACATGTGATCTTAGCCAAGAGAATAAACAGTGACCTCTCTGCCGAGTTGGGCCTTAGCATACCAAAGGGAAATAAAGGTGTAATAGGATGCTCAATTTTTACTCTGGAAACAGAGGTTGGTTGGGCACTGAACTGAGAACACTGAATTTTTTACCCTCCTTGATATTCACATAGGCTTAGAGGAGGCAAAAAAAAAAAAAAAAAAAAAAGAATACTGAGCCTATAAGTCATCCCTAAAACTCGGATTTTATGTTCCCTTGCCTTTTCATAACTGAGCAACACACAACATTAAAGAATGGACACAGGCCGGATGCGTTGGCTCAGGCCTGTAAACTTAGCACTCTGGGAGGCCGAGGCGGGAGGATCGCTCAAAGTCAGGAGTTCGAGACCAGCCCGAGCGAGAGTGAGACCCCCCGCCCCCGTCTCTACTAAAAATATAGAAAGAAATTGTCCAGACAACTAAAAATATATAGAAAAAAATTAGCCGGGCATGGTGGCACATGCCTGTGGTCCCAGCTCCTGGGGAGCCTGAGGCAGGAGGATCGACTGAGCCCAGGAGTTTGAGGTTGCTGTGAGCTAGGCTGACGCCACGGCACTCACTCTAGCCCGGGCAACAGAGTGAGACTCAGTCTCGGGGGGGGGGGGGGGCCCAAAAACAAACAAACAAACAAAAAAACTGGAAGGGACACAGACTTCCACAGGTTTGTGTGTGGCCCCTTTTACTTATTAACGCTACAGGACCTTAATTATTTGTGCTCTGAATCTGATATTCAAATTATCCTTGTGGCCAACGCGTTTGAACAGTAGATGGTAGGGGAAGAAGAGTTCACCTCCTGAATAGATGACAAGTAACGGGAGTACTGGTGAAATTACAAGTGGCTTACGTTTACACACTGAAAATCCCAGTTAGCCGCTACCATGAGTTCAAAGAAGAGATCTAAATTTCTGACCCTATGACCCTAAAAGATATTTCCTCCCATGGTGTCACAGATAAAAATAAAACTGCATCCTAGCACTTTGGGAAGCCTAGGGGGAAAGGATCGCTTGAGGCCAAGAGTTTGAAGTTGCAGTGATCTATGATGATGCTACTGCACTTTAGTCTGGGAAACAGAGTGAGGGCCCGTCAAAAGAAAAAAAAGAAAAAGACAAAAAGAAAGAGAGAGAGAGAGAGAGAGAGAGAGAGAGACAGAGACAGGAAGACACAAGGAAAGAAAGAAAGAGAGAAAGAAGAGAGGAGAAGAGAAGAGAAGCGTCAATCTATCCATTGCATTTTCTACCCTTTAGGTGACTGGGCTTCAGCAGGGTGATGTGATCTGACAAAGTTCATGTTGCTAAGAAATAAAGCACTGGAGTTCAAACTCTGAGTTTTCAAAATCCAGCATATCCCCCTACCCACCATACCGTGCCACCTCTGAGAGTGGATATCTCACAGAGGAGAGCTGTGGAGGCCATTCTTGGACAGACAGAGTCAAGTAGTGGAGACCATGGAGTCTCTGCTCTGCAGCCAGTCTAGAGACATATGGAGCCATTAACACTGCTTGTGAGGAAAATACCATGTCATAGGGAAACAGAAATATTTTCCGCCTTAGGCAGATACAATTTAGGAAAAGACCCGAAACCCCTCTTCTTCTAACAGTGCTTTCTGGTCAGATGCTGACCCCTTCGATTCACAGATTCAGATACATCATTCAATGCAAGCATTGTCAACAAGTCACTCTTTGCAGCTTTCTGAAATTTCTCGCATATAGCATACTTGTAAAGATGATCACTTATGTGAAGACACCACCCCTCCAGAAAAACAAAAACAAAACCAAAACAGAAGCCCACTTTTCTCTGCTGTGAAAATCAAGATCAGCTTTTATGAGATCCACTAAATTCACACAAGAAGTAAAATATAATCATACTGATATATGCAATTTTTCTCTTAGAACAGAATGCATGGTGCTCCTTATCGTCTCAGATACTGTCAACAGAAAGCACGCGGTGGATGAACAATCTCCGTGAGCTTTTCTACAGAGATGGGGTGGGGGTGTGTGTGTGTGTGTGTGTGTGAGATAAATAATGAGGGTTGAGGAGCAGATAAATGACTGGGGGAAAACAACAACAGCAACAACAACAAAAACCACTTCCTGGTTCCTCGATGCAAGCATTCATTTAAAGGGGATACTCGTATGTATACCTAGGTGGAAAGTGGAAGCAGCTTTAAAAAAAAAAAAAGAAAAATTGCTGCGAGCCCTGGTTATGATACGGCAATAAGCGCTAGCTCTTGGAAGGTGTAAAACATATTCACGGTGGCTTACGCCAATCTGGGATGTACAAAGACGAGCTTGAGCACCACCACCAACCAAAAATATGAATGAATACCTGGCTAGCGATCAGGATCAGACATAATAGAAAAGAAAAAGCTCCCAAGGCTAAAATAATGTGAACACGATTGACTCGTCCATGGAAAAGAACCCCAAATCACTGCAAAATAATTTAAAGAGTTTTATTCTGAGCCCAACGGCCGTGATCATGGCCCAGAGAGCTACGCCCAAGAAGCCTTGAGCAAGCGGACCCATTGTGGTGGGGTGGGTTACAGTTTGGCTTCATACATTTTAGGGAGACAGGAATTACATGTAAAATCACAAATCAAAACATGGAAGGGGTACATTGGTCTGGGCTGAAAAGGCAGGACATCTGGCAGTTGGGGGGGGGCGGGGGAGGGAGGGTGCGGTGTTTACAGGTTTACAGCTGGGTTTAAAGATTCTTTGATTTGCAATTGATGACATAAATGAACCTCTGCCTAAAGGCTTTGCATCATGTTTTCAGTTAAGGTAAGGAGGTCTGCTAATCACAGACAAGCCACTGGACAGTTTACCCAAAACTCAAGTGCCCTGTAGTTCAGTAAACGGTTGGCCTGCTAGATATGCGTTAAGCTTTGTCTTGCCTGGCCTTAGGCCCGTCGGACATTCAGTATCTCATTGTTATAAAATCTGACTCCATCAGGGAGGGGTGTCTGACTTCCCCTGTCCTTGCGGGGCAGCAGCTCAGGTTTAAGGGTTTTTCTAGGGTTCCCTGGGCCAACCACGGGACGGGTCAGCTGGCGGTGGCGGGCGGGGGGCGGCTTAAGATTTTATTTTAGTTCATAGACTCCAGAAATGGTGTTTCCCTGGCAAAGACACACGAGTTCATGAAAAGCTTTCATTCAGTTGGTCTGGCTCCTCCCTGAGGTCGTCTCCCTGCCCCCCACTCCTCCCATCCCCTGGGGCCGGAGCGGGGGGGGGGGGGGGGGGAGGGGTGAAGGCCCAAGAGGAGAGGCGCGTGGGGGAGGTGCCGCTCCCAGAACCAGAGACTCGTCTGGGCCCCACGTAACCCAGCCACCGCGACCGCTTCGCCCGAGGAGGTGCCCAGCAAGTCGTGCTTCTGCCCCTCGGGATTGCCTGCGGGCTGGGGGCGGGGTACGAGCTCCCGGCCCAAGAGGCAAACCCCTAGCCTGGCCGCACAGATGGCCGGGCCCCCGGCGGAGCCCTTCCGCCGTTTTCCACCCCTCCTCCACTCACTGCGCTGACTGCGCATGCGCGCTCGCACGTAGCCGCCTCGGGCTTCTCTCGGGCGGAGCCGCTTTCAGCCGCGACCCCGCCCCGCGAGCTGACTGCGCATGCGCGCTTGCACGTAGCCGCCTCGGGCTTCTCTCGGGCGGAGCCGCTTTCAGCCCCGACCCCGCCCCGCGAGCTGCCGCTTCCAGGCGGCACAGCGCATGGGGGAGGGGACGGAGCTCTAAAGAAATCAGTCCCCTCCGTCTCCTGCCTCAGGAAAAGCCCCAAACCCTTGGAGAACTGCCACCCACCGCCACTGCCGTGTGTGTGTGTGTGTGGGGGGGGGGGGCGGGGGGGCTGGGTCTTTACTTTGTGTCCTCCTTGTGGCCCAGTCCAAGGCGGCTGGGCTGCCAAACAGATCGTCTCGAGAGGGAGGCAGGAAGGGCCCAGGTCTGGACAGGGGTGGATTGGACCCCTCCACCCTGGGGTGTGGACTTGTGACCGAAAGCTCAGCTGCTTGTCCACGAGGCCGAATAACGAGGACAAGCGGTATGAGGAGTAAGAAAACAGAGAGTCTACTTTGCTGACAAAGGAGGAAATAAATAGGGTAGAGCTTCTCAGTCTCAAACCCCCAAATTTCGTGAACATAGGCCTAGGCAGAAATACAGAGGTTTTTAAAGGAGGGAGGGTTGGTTCTCAGCTTCAGGCAATTACTGCAGTTAGCTGTTCTAAAGGTCCCGTCTCTGCTGAGAAGAAATCCCTTGAACTCTGTGGGCCGCCCACCCTGGGGGCCACCTGGAGTTATAACCAAAGAGTTAACGTGCCTCAGGGATGCAGGCCGGGCTGCAAGTTCCCAAAAGCCTGGGGGAAGTTTTAAAAAGACAGAAAATCTTTCTGCCCTCTTCCCCTCCCACCCCCCCACAAAGCCATTTTCTCTGGTGCAGACTCGGCACCCTCCCTGCCCCCCCCCTCCCCGTGCAGGCCTGTTTGTCCTCAATCATCTGTGAGGTTCACGAGGAGGAGATGCTCTCTCGCTCTCCCCACCCTCTTTCTTCCCTTAGGAAATCCTCAGCGCTGTTCCACACACTCAAGGTGGCGGGCCTGCTCCGGCCACCAGCCACCTCTTGTGCCACCTCCCGCCCCCCCCCCCCCGCCCCCAACGGAGTAGGTGTACAGACAGGAGCACACTTTACCGGAGGGCGCCTGGGGATGAAGAGTTGTGGTGGCCAAATGGGGGATGCGGGGCGGGGAGGAGAGTGGCTGGCATTTGGCAAAGAGTGACACGGAGTGGCCATCCAGGCTTGTCTGAAAAGTGGGACTACGAGCCTGAGAGCGCCGACGGAGTCGATGGACATGGTCACTGCTGTGGGATGTCTCTTTTACCACGATGTAACACCAAAGCAAACCCCTGACCCGCTGGGTCGGAGAAGGCCTTGTGGGCAATTTAGAAAAGCCATGGCGTGGCCATTTGGAATACTTCCTGCCTCTCCGGGAATCAAAAATTAGAAAGGACCATGGGTTCTGTATTAACGTACCAAAGGCAGGCAGAATTTTAGCCTTTTAAAGCCTGCCCTGGCCCTATCTCAGCAAGGCAGTGGCACCCCAAGTTCCGTGACATTTCTGCACTCGGCGGCTGACTTCTTCAGCCATCTGTTGCGATGCCCCTGCCAGGTGGCCACTCACTCGCCCCTTCAGTTCAACCCTTGTACCAGAAAGTGTTGCCTTCTTCCTAACCCCTATGGGGGGACCGGGGGGTGACGTGTGTGGGGGGGGGTAGTGGAAATGGGCAGACCCCACAGGTGCAGCCTCTTCCAGGTCATAATGGGCCTGAGGCAGCGTGGGATTCCCCCGGAAGGGAGGCAGGGTGGCACTACGGCACCGAAGCCTGACGCCGGCGGCCACGTGGATGGTGGGGGACACGTTAGACCGCTGAGATGCAGCCACTGAGAGCCACCCCGCAGCAAGAGGTCTCTCTGGCAGAGCAGGCACTGAGTCCGCAAGTCAAGACAGCTGGGAGGCCTGGGAGACAGAGGCCCTGGATCTCAGGTCCCGGGGTGGGGGCGGGGGGCAGTGCCAGTGCCTGGAGAGAGAGAGAGCCCAGGCTCCAGAGGCCATGATGGGGCCTGGTGGGCAGGGCCGAGGAGGTCAAGGCCGGGTGTGGTGGGGTCCGGGATGAGGGGCTTGGGGTGACGGGCAGGGAGAACGACCCGTTCACTCAGACGTGCCCTCAGAGGAAGGCAGAGGTGCGTTTTGCCTTCCTCCGGCTAGTGGAACGCTCGGCATTTCTTTCCTTCAGAGCTGGGTTGAACCGGTGTGGCATCTGTTATAGTACGGAGTGCGAGACAGGACAACCTAGAGACCGAATTGAGCCAAGTCATGAGTCCACATTAGCTGGCCAGCGACCACCCCCTGCCCTGTTAGGGTACAGGTACAGAGAATGGCCCCGAGCCGAAAAAAGCAGGAAGGTTTCAGACTATCCTAAGCTAGAGCTCCGTGACTTTAGGCACGGCGGTTGAAACAACACTATACCACCTACTCCGCAGCTGTGTGGTCCGGGACCAGCCTCGGGCCCCCGTTTCGTTTCGGTTACAGTCTTTAAGCGAGCAGGTTTACAGAAACAGATAGCTCCAATTAAGGAACATTCTTTCAGGCGTTAAGCAAGCACAATCAATTTTACGACAGGCAGCTGGAAAGTTTAAACACTTAGTTACAAGTTAATTGCTTTGTTTTATCTCCGCAAGGTACGTATTTCCAATTACAGACATAGGTCAAGCGGACATCGGTCACCTAGCGAGCAAGCATAAGTTTTCAAGTGGGCCTTTACAGCGTCCAGACAGGCCTCGGTCCAGTTATTGTGCATTCTTTTTGACCACTTGGAAAGCTACTAGCACCGTTCCGGGCCTCACCTCACTCACGCGGAACTACAGAGTGATGACCTGGGGTGGGTGGGTGGGTGTGTGTGTGTGTGTGTGTGCTCCCTCCTGTGGTGGGAAGGGTGATCTGCTCGCCCACCCGGCGTGGTGTCCCCCACCCCTGCCCCATCTTGGCGTTTACAGAAAACAAACACGAACACAAGAGAGGGAGCCGGAGGAGGAGGAGGAACATATGCTGCTATCCAGGTTATCCTGGGAGGCTTCCTAGCCATTTCTGAGGAAACAGTGTCTCCTGGCTGTCTCCCGTAGTTTTATTTATTGACTTATTTATCTATTTTTCCTTTTGGCTTGAACCCATTCTTTTCGTTTCGGCATCTCATCTGACATCCTCTTCTGAGAGGAACCTGGAAACGTTTCCCCGTGTTGCATCTTTTCAGGCTCTGTACGACTGACGAGCATCGTCCCTCTTCAGTCACTGGGCTCTTTGCTAGCCAGGCCTTAATTCTCCACGTTGTAAACCCCAGATCGGATCTCCGCCCGGAGTCCTGTAGAGACCCACCGAATCGATGTTTGGACTGGGATGTCTCGTAGACCTTACCTATTAAAAACCGATCCAGGCCAGGCTTGGTGACTCACGCCTGTAATCCTAGGCCAAGGCGGGGAGGAGGACCGACCGCTTGAGGTCAGGAGTTCGAGACCTGCCTCGGCAAAAGCAAGACCCCCGTCTCTACCAAAAATAGAAAAAAATTAGCCGGGCATGGTGGCACACGCCTGTAGCCCCAGCGATTTGGGAGGCTGAGGAAGGAGGATCGCTGGAGCCCAGGAGTTTGAGGCTTCCAGTGAGTGAACTATGCCCTGCTCCCCCGCCACCCCTCCCCATCATCTCTAACGAAATGACAGTAAAATAAAATAAAATAAAATAAAGCTCAGAAAAAAAAAAAAAAAGTACTATGTAGTGAGACCGATCCTAAGAACACGGGGGCGGGGAAGGAAGTCACTACCACGGTATAAAATTGTATAAACGTTACCCGATTCTGTGTGCGTGCGTTTTCTGAGAAATGACCCCCTTTTGCTATGGGGCCGGGACTGGAGTCCCAGTTTGGGACCATAGGATTCCCCGCACTCGACTCCAGACTGATTCGACCTAGGGTTAGCTCTGTGTAAACACTCTTTAGACGTGGGTGTTTTATGGATTTCTGTCCTTCGGGAGAAACGACTGGCCCGGGTACAGGAGTGAGTGAATGTACCGACCGTCTTCTCCCATCTCTCTCTCTCTCTCTCTCTCTCTCCCTCCCACACACAGGCACACGCGCGCGCACACACACACACACACACACACACACGCCGTTTCCGGGAGCGCCCACTTCATGCGCTTCGGTCCACCGTGACAGATAGTCCAACTGTGAGATCATCGTGAGTGGCTGCGCCTAGGCCCCGCTCTGAACCTCTCCGTACTGTTCGTGTGTCTTCAGCAGGTCCTGCCTCCACCCGTGGCATCTAGCACGGGCCGATGGGTCCCTGTCCTCTCTCCCTGCCGTGGACGCCCCCCTCCGGCCCCCCGCCCCCGGGGGCTCTCTGGTCGACTAGTGGTGGGGAGTGTGCCCGAGGGCTGAGAGACGTGGTCCGAGAGGGGCCGGGAGGAGGCCTGCGACCCAGTGTGTACCCACTCCCGCCCCCACGCTCCCTCCCCCACGAGGGAGCCCGTCCTTTCCAGGCTGACACTTGGATCGGTGGATGACGGGGGTCACCTGGCGGCGGGCGAGCGTTATGGGAAAATCCGGTAGGCGTGTTGCGACGTCCTGCCACAGAGATGGCTCTGGCGACAGCCTCGGGCCGCCCCACCCTGGCCCCCCGGCCAGGCCCCGTGAATGTGTTCTCTCTGTCCCTGACTTCTTTCTTTGTTTCACCAGCCGGCGTGCTCTGAGAATGTGAAGTGTATCATAGTTCCACCCTGGGTTTCATGATCCTAAGATAGGAAGGGGTTTTATGATTCCACGACAGAAAGGTTTTCTCATCCTATCATCTCTCCCCCCCCCCCTTTCTTTCTTTCTCTTCCTCCTTCTGCCTTTTCTTTACTTCTTTGTTCTTTCCTTCTTTCAGTCTTCCTGTCTTCCTTCCTGCCTGCCTGCCTTCCTTCCTTCCGTATTTCTTTCCTCTCTTCCTTTCTCCTGTTATCCTGTGTTTCTATCTCTGTTTTTTCCATCTTTCTTCCCCCTTTCTACTTTCCTACCTTCTTTCTTTCTCATTCTCTCCTTTCTCTCTCCTTCCTTCTTCCTTTCTGTCTCTTTCTATACTGTCTCTCTCCTTCCTTCTCTCTATCTTTTTCTCTTTCCATCTTTCCGTGCTCTTTCTTTTTCTCTCTTAATTTCCTTTCTTTTTCTTTTCTTTCTTTCCCTCCTTCTGTCTCTGTCTGTCTTTCTTTCTTTCTTCTTTCTTTCTGCTTCCATCCTTCCTTCCTTTTTCTCATTCTCTTTCTTTCTGCCTGTCTTTTCTTTCCTTATTTCTTCTTTCCTTCTGTCTTTCTGTGTTTCCTATCTCCTTCCTCCCTTCCTTTTTCTTTCTTCCCCGTGCCCTCTTCCTGTCTTTTCTTATTTACTGTTTTCTTCTTTCTGACTTTCTCTCTCTGTTTCTCCGTCTCTTTTCTTTCTGTTCTTTTCCTTTCTCTCCCTTTCTCTCTTTCTGTTTCTGCCTGTCTGTCTCTCGGCTATGTTGTGGTCTGTGCAGAGACGGGTTTGGTGGACGATGTCGGTGGTCGGGCCGACCCATCCTTTCTTTGATCCCAGTGCTAGCCAGGCCGGGGCCTGCTTAGCTTCCAAGATCAGACGAGATTGGGCGCGTTCAGGGTGGCGTGGCCCTAGACTGACCCGTCATTTTTCGATGGCTTCCGTGGGGAGTAGGGGGACTGTGTTTGATGCCCCCGGGGGACCTTCTGGACTCTGAAATGATGGGCTCCAGAGGGTTGCCCCGTGTTTTGCAGCAGACCTCTGGTGGCTGGCGCCGGTTGTGGTCGGGCTCCACCTGGCGGCCGCTTTTCTACAAGTCTCTTGTCCTCTGAATCTTCGGTGCAGCAGGCAAAGCAGGGGACAGTCCCCGATGCGAGCGAGGCTGAGTTCCGGGAAGCAAGCAGCCTTCGCGGGGCCATCTGGTTCGTGCCGGGACGCCGGCTGGGACATCTGGGAGGCAGAGCTTGGGCCTGCAGGGCTGTGTGGCGGGAGGACGTTGTCGCCGCGCTTCCAGGCTCAGCCAGCCAGGCGGCTTGCGGGGCTGCCCGGGCAGGTCGACCAGCACGCTGTGGCCGCTTTGGAGACCCGACCCACCCCGCGGGGACAGGAAGGAGACGGCACACGCGGGCGGGAGAGGGGGGTGTCCGGCGACCGGCCGCCGTCCCGTGCATGCGTGTCCCTCTCCCTCGGCCTCGCCTTTCCCACCCATTTTCCCTGGTTCCCGCTCAGGAGGCAGGGACAGCCCTGTGAGTGGCACCCAGTCGTCCGTGGCTTCTTCCGAGTCCTACTCTGGGGGCGCGGACCGGGCCCTGGGTGGCGCGGGTGGCCGGCGAGGGCGACCCCTGTCGGCCCGCGGGCGCTCGTGGGCCGCGGCGGTCCCGTCCCGATGTTTTCTCCTCCACAAGTCCCCGTGCTGGGGCCGGGGACTGGGGCCGGGGACCGGGCCCTGGGTGGCCCTGGGTGGCGCGGGTGGCCGGCGAGGGCGACCCCTGTGGGCCCGCGGGCGCTCGTGGGCCGCGGCGGTCCCGTCCCGATGTTTTCTCCTCCACAAGTCCCCGTGCTGGGGCCGGGGACCGGGCCCTGGGTGGCCCTGGGTGGCCGGCGAGGGCGACCCCTGTCGGCCCGCGGCCGCTCGTGGGCCGTGGCGGTCCCGTCCCGATGTTTTCTCCTCCACAAGTCCCCGTGCTGGGCCCTGGGTGGCGCGCGTGGACGGTGAGGGCCTCCCTGGCCCTCTACGCCACGGGGGCCGACCAGATGTCCCTGAGTGCCCCTTGTCTGCTGGCGCTGGGGACCTGCTGGGGACAGGTGGCCGTGTCGAGTGTCGTGGGGGCAGGCGTGTTCAAGTGGCTCGGTCCCCGTCTTCCTGCGCGGTGTTTTTGATCACCTCATATCGTCATCTTCCGCCTGCAGGTTAGTACTGACACGCTGTCCTTCGGCGACTGTCGCTGGAGGGGTTGGGCCTCCGCACGCGGACAGGGTTCTGGGTTCCTGGGGATCCAGCGCCCTGCCCTGTTCCCTTTGAGCTGACCGCCTGGGCCCGCGCGCCGGCTCTAGGGCGTCGGAGTGTCCCGACGGTGGTGCCCGCCTCTCGCGTTGGTCTCTTGTCCCCTCGAGAGACGGCACCCGGGGGAGGGGGGGAGGTTTGCGGCAACCTTCCCCCTTACCCCGCTGGCTCTGTGCCGTTGCGTGTCAGGCGGTCCTCGTCTTTGGGTTGTGCTTGGGAGGCGGGGCTGGCGAGGCTGAAGCGGGCTCCTCCGATCGCTGTCCTCGCCGGTCTGACTGACCTCCCCCAACCCTCCCCGTCCTCGGGGCCTGATCGATGTGGTGACGTCGCGCTCTCCCGGGCCTTGAGCCGCGTGCCAGGCGAGGGACGGTCCATTCATGGTGAATGGTGGCCGCTCTTCTCGTTCTGCCCGCGGGCACCTCACCTCTCCTTCCCCGCCTGTGGGCGGTGCGTGGGAGGCGCGGGTGCGAGACTATCCGGCCCGACCGCGGTCGCCCCGCCCTCGGCCTCGTGGCGTTGGCGGGGGGTCGTGAGTCCTCTTGACGCAGCGGGCAGCCCTCGCTCGCCCTGTGTGGCTGTTGCCTGGCCGGGGTCCCCCCTGCCCGCGACGGACGGGTGCGGGGCCGTGCCGCCCGCCCGGTCGCGCGCCCCGTTTGGCGCGCGGCTGCTGGGTCTGTGTGGCCCTTTTGTGGTGCCCCCGGAGCGCACCGGGTTGTTCTCCAAGGTGCCCGAAACCGAGCGGTGGTTGTCGTCCTCGTTCCCGGCGTCCCCCCTCTGGTCGCCGCTGCAGCGTCTGCTGCGTTGGGTACACCCTCGAGCAGCGTGCTTGGGGTTGGGGGGGTCGAGGCGGGCAAGCCTAGAGGCATCCTCCTGCGCTGCGTGGGCGGGCGGGGGGCGTTGTCTCGGCGTCCCCACGATGTGTGCGTGGCGGACTTCGAAAGGCGAGCGCACGGCTTGTGCTCTTCCCACCCTGCCCGAGGGGGGGGTGGTTGCACGGTCGTGTGGGCGATCGTGGTGGGGCTGGGCCGGCGACGTGGTGCCGGCCGGCCCCGTGGGGGGCCTCTGCCACCGGCCTGGTCTGCCTCGGTGACCCCTCTCCCATACCGACGGGGGAGTGTTCCCCTCGAAGTGAGGGGGCTTTTGGACCAGGGGCCCCGACCGCGAACGCTCAGGAGTCGCCAACCGTGCGTGTTTTGCCCCATGCCGCAGACCCCCCCCACACCTCCCCCAGGGCGTGCCTGAACGCCTCCGCCCAGGGCCCTTACGGGGGCGACCGGGGGTCGGGGGCGATCCACCTTCGGCGAGAAAGCGTCTTCTCTAGCGATCATGGAGGCGTGTCCTCTTCTGGGGTTTGTCGGATCCCCCAGCCCGCCGCCTCTCTGCGCGTCGTCAGCCGCCGCCCCTGCGGCTGCCAGTTGTGCGTGGGCAGAGTTCCCTCCTCCCCTGCCGTGGGGGGGAGCGGTCCGCCGGCCCCCGCGGTGGGGGCCGAGTGCCACTCTTCGCCTAACGTGGTCCGCGCCTCCCCCCTGAACTCTGGGGGAGGGTCACGCCGGGCCGGGCCGGCGTTCCAGCTGTGAAGGGCGCCCGCGTGTGTGCGCTGCGTGCCCCGGCCGCGGGTCGCCCCGGTGTGCGCTGGGGGAAGGGGGTGGTGGTGCGGCCCGTCTCGCGCCCCCTCCCCATCCCCTGTGAGCGTGCGGCCCTCCACCCGGTCCCGTGCCAGGCCGCGGATGGATGGGCGCTCCCGTGCTGGCGCCTGTGGATTGCGGCTGGGGGGACCGCCCGGCCAACGAGGGGGTCGTTCCACCGGTGCACGGTGCTCCCCGGAGCGAGACAGGATTGGGAAACGGACGA
>NW_027182940.1:107500-127500 GCF_041146395.1 Eulemur rufifrons
CGCCGCCGCCTAGCCCGCCGCCGCCGCCGCCTAGCCCGCCGACGCCTAGCCCGCCTCCGCCGCCGCCTAGCCCGCCGACGCCTAGCCCGCCTCCGCCGCCGCCTAGCCCGCCGCCGACGCCGCCTAGCTCGCCTCCTACGCCGCCTAGCCCGCCGCCGCCTAGCCCGCCTCCGCCGCCTAGCCCGCCCCCGCCGCCCCCTAGCCCTCCTCCTCCTCCTCCTCCTCCTCCTCCTCCTCCTCCTCCTCCTCCTCCTCCGCCGGTTTCGTGCCGGGATCCCATGGTCCTTGGGGTTGACCAGATGTCCCGTCGCACTTAGTCTCTGCGGGGCTGGCCCCATCGATGCTATGGAGGGGGATCACCGCCAGGGGGCGCTGCGGTTGCGGGCTTCTCGACTCCCTCTCCTTCCCCACCCCTCCGCTCGCCCGCTCCTCCTTTCTTTACTCCCTATCGCCCCGCCCCCTTTTTTCTCCACACACACGCAATTATCACGCTCACGAGCTATCCCGGGACCTGGCGTGACTTTCATCGCAATCTCCCCCCCCCCCCCGGACACACACACATAGAGACACACCCTCCCGGCAGGGAGCACCCTGAGTGGTCGTGCAGATGTCGCTGCTGCATGCGGCCTCCGCATGGGTTCGCTGGTTGACCAGATGTCTGGTCCTTGGGTGGTTGACCAGATGTCTGGTCTGTGGTTGTCGTCCTGACAGGGAGGCTTCGGGACGGATTTGGTCTCTCTGGCCTCGCTGCCCCTAGGGGTCACCCTGCGATCGGTATTCTTCTCGCGCGGGGCGAGGGGGCGCTCCGGAGCATTCCTCTCCTCTCGGAGTTTCTGTCTGCAGTCTCTCGACTTGCTCTCACTCCCCTACCCTGCTGTGTGACTTTCTTTTTGGTCCTTTCATTTTATCTATTCTCTCTTTGCCTTTTCCTGCCCGCCTTTCCGCTCCCCCCCCCCCGGATTCATGGTTTCACGTCACGCGGGTGACGTGCCGACACACCAGGAGGCCCTTCTCACACGTGCGCGTGAACACGCAATCAACACGTTTATGAACTAGAAAGGGATCTGGTGTGACTTTGCTATTATTTCCCCTCCCCTCCTCCCCGCGCTGAGAATGAGTTTCCCCGGGCTCGTGTGCCCGCCTGGGAATCGGCTGCAGACGCCATGGCCCCGGGTCGACCACATGTTGCCCTGGGGTCCACCAGATGTCTCTGGCGAATTGGGGCCCTAGGGTGCTTGTGACGGTGTGGTCACTAGGTGTCGCTCTGGGCTCAGTATTCTTCCTTCTCGCTGTGACTTTGGTCTCTTTTTTTCGAAATTTCTTTCTTTCTTCCTCTTTTGCCCTGTTTCCATTTTCCCTTCTTAATCTCTTTCTCTCTTTTTGTTGCTTTTTTTCCACGGCAGATGGGTGATGTGTGTGTGGAGGAAACGCGGCGTCAGGGAGAAGACACATCTCACACGTGCTCGGGAACACCCGATCGTCACGCTTCTGAGTACCGACCGATGGATCTGGTCCCGAATTTTTTAATAGTTTTCTCCTCTCTCTCTCTCTCTCTCTCTCTCCCCCCCCCCTTCCTTCTCTTTCCTTTCTCTCCCTTCCTTTCTTTCTTTCTCTCGCTCTCTCGCTCTCGCTCTTCTTTTCTTTCTGACAGAGTCTCTCGTTCTGTTGCCCTGGCTAGAGTGCCATGGCGTCAGCCTAGCTCACAGCAATCTCAAACTCCTGGGCTCAAGCGATCAGACTGCCTCAGCCTCCCGAGTAGCTGGGATTACAGGCATGTGCCAGCATGCCCAGCTAATTGGATATACGTGTGTGTGTGTGTGTGTGTGTGTGTGTATATATATTTTTATATATATATATATATATATATATATTTTTTTTTTTTTTTTTTGAAACAAAGTCTCACTCTGTTGCCCAGACTAGAGTGCCGTGGCGTCAGCCTAGCTCACAGCAACCTCAAACTCCTGGGCTCAAGCGATCCTACTGCCCCAGCCTCCCGAGTACCTGGGACTACAGGCATGCGCCACCGTGCCCGGCTAATATTTTTCTGTATATATTTTTAGATACTGTTTCTGTATATATTTTTAGATATATAGTTTCTTTCTATTTTTAGTAGAGATGGGGGTCTCGCTCTTGCTCAGGCTGGTCTCGAACTCCCGACCTTGAGCGATCCACCCGCCTCTACCTCCCAGAGTGCTAGGATTACAGGCGTGAGCCACCCCGCCTGGCGTGTACGTTCTGTATTCACAGCCAGACGGAAGGCAGGGAGAATGTTACCCTTTCAAAGCCCGCCCTGCTCGCCTCTCAGCCCACCGATGGCACTCTGAATCCCGTGGCATTCCTTCACTCAGCTGAATTCTTCAGCACCCGACCCCCCCCCACCCCACCCCCGTGCCACGGGAGTTCGTTCTCATGGCAGAGCCATCGAGGCTGTTGCCACACGTGTTGTAGGTGCCTAGGCAGACTGTGCCCTGGCCCCGAGGAGGTACGGAACCGCCTATCGCCTCGGGAGGGAGGGACAAGATGTGTCCGTGTCCAAGGCGACGTCCTGTCGATCACGAGGAGGCCTGCAAAGGCTCGTATCTGCCAGGCATTGAGCCACATCACATGAAACACCGGTGTGTTCCTTCACTTAGGTGGTGTCGCGTGTTGATACTCACAGAGGATGATAAACCCACTCGCATGCCGGCTGAGCCCCCTGTGTCTCCTCCTCTATCCACTGAGGGAAAAAACCGCAACAAAAGGTAGAAAACCACAGGGGGGGGGAAGAGAGCCCGTCGCTCTCCCTATGTGACCGTCCGGAGTGCTCGTTCAGATGGGAGGAGGTGTGTTTGTGTGTGTGTGTGTGTGTGTGTGTGTGTGTGTTTCATTGATTTTGGTGCCATCTTTTCTCTGCAGCTGCGTCAGAGGACAGCGATTTTTCCGATTTTCACTCCGCTGAGTGAATTGCCTTTTGAAGAGAATGTCCACAGGAAGCCTACGGTCCTCCCGCGGGGGTGGCCCTCCTCTAGAAATGAATCTCGTTTCTTGAACGGAGGGGACTTGTTGACGCCATCATGCTTTCGGGACGACTTCTCAGACGCTAGCTTTGGACCGCAACATAGGTGCCCCCGACATTGCCTCAAGGGTTCCGTGGTGCCTCCTGTCAAGAGACCCCACCGACCGTCCCCAGCCTGCCCGCTCAAGGGAGCCGGGCCCCTTCTGATCTGTCCGCCCGCCGGTGAAGCTCCCTCCCGAGGGTCGGAAAGCCCACCTGTTTCCCAGTTCGGTTGAATGATGGGGCACCCGGGCAGGGCACTGGCACCGAGTGACTCCATTCTGAGTCTGTCTGCTCTGGGGGGCGGGGGCGGGGGCGGGGGCGGGTGGGGGGGCAGTTCCGTCTCGACCCGGTGGCCTCCTACCGACTGACTCGATGGGACGGACCATTCTCACTCAGGATCGTGTACCTTCTTGGCCTAGGCACATCCCGGCACTGAAAGCCACTTTTCGGGGACACTCTCCCACGTACAGATAGATGGCCTGCACGAGTGCTCTTCCTTTCTCGAAACACTGGAAATCTGTCCTCAATTTTACCTGACCTACCTGACGGTGTGTGATAAAGGAGCATAGAACCCTCAGCCACCCTCCACCTTCCCGCTGTCCCGAGAGACAGTGCCGAGCGTGAAATTCTATCCCTGACTCTCTGTGTCCACCGGAACGTGGCCTGACTGCAGTGACGTCAGCTACGTCAAGTCGTTCTCTGGGTAGGGAAAGAACTTAACCAGATAGGCCCTATCGGTCGCTTCTCTGTTCTGATAGTTTTGTGGCAGCCATTTCTTTCCCCCTCTCTTTTCTTTTTCTGTCTCTCTCCCCCACCCCCACCCCCAAATTCTTTCTACGAAGACGTTTAGGATGTCAGATTCTGGCCACATGCCCCCCCCTAGGCATACGGGGGCCAGCATAGACAAAGGTCTTCGGTACCAAGTGTTCATTCCACGGTGACAGATATTGCCACTCTTGTATTGACCAGGGCGAGATGGTGAGTGGGTCAACTCTGAAACTCCCTGTACTCTACTTCTCTCTTGGGTAGGTCCCTGCCCCAACCCTCCGGCTTCTAGCACACACCCAGGGGCACTCTCTCCTCTCTGGATAAAGTTCCAGATGATCCGATCCGCTCCGAGGAGGAAGGGGAGCTGGCCGGGCCACCCACTGTGCGCCCCACCCCCGTCAGTCATAGGGTCCGTTCTTTTCAGGATGACACCGGCAGCGGTTGCTGGGTGTCACCTAGCGGCCACTTTGATCAGACCTCGGGATCCGGAAAGTCAGGTGACGTTGGGAGTTTAAGAGCTGACTCCCGGGAGGTGTGGAGGGCGGGGAGGAGAGCACGGTCCGGACGGTCCCACCCTCTTCTTCCCGGGCCCGCAGCTCTGGGCCCGCCCGGGGCAGCCCTAGCCTCTAGCGGGTCTCCGCCCACCCGCCCTGTTGTCTGCGGGAGGCGCCCCTCCTCCCGCTCTCTGCCTCCTCCCGGGACCGTAGGCCTCTGCCCGTCGTCTTTTTTATTTTTATTTTTTCCCTTTTGTTTGTTTCTCTTTTATCTTGTGTTTTAGGCTTATTGAATATCATATCGTATAAAAACTTAAATCACAGAATGAATTATATTAAGTAACAAGATGTGGCTTTTTATCCTACGCCGAGAACGATGAATTTTTCTCTTCGTGTCCATTTTCCTGTCCTGGAAGAAATACAAAGTTGCTCGTGATACTTCCCCATCATCTTCCAGTTTCCCCGACTGTCAACACGATGTATTCGATCGTATATCTTTGTGTGTGCACGTGGGCGCCTGTACCTATTTCTTTTCGGCATCAGTCTCAGGTCTTTTGGCACCTAGGGGGGAAAAAGGAGAAACCAATAAAGGACAGAAAGACGTTCTGTCGTTTTACGCTCCCCACCACCACCACCACCACCACCACCACTTTTGGGAGCTTGTAGTCTGGCCTATGTCCCCAAGGCAGGTTAAATCTTTTCTTAAAACTCCCAAGTGGTCCCCTGCCCCGCCCCCCCCCCCAGGTGGGCGGCCGGCAGAGTTCACAGGCTTTGTTTTTGGCAGAGCCTGGACGATTGAAATAATTAACCACAATCAACGCTAAAGCTGAGAACCCCTCCCCCCCTCATTAAAAGCTCTGTATTTCTGCCTAGCCCTATGTTCCGGGAAATTCGGAGGCTTGAGATGGGAAGGTCTACCCTATTTTCTCCTTTACCGGCAAAATAGACTCTCTCTTTCCTTCCTCCTCAAACAGCTTGTCCTCGTTATTCGGCCTCGTGGGCAAGTGGCCGAGCTTTCGGTAACACCAAGTCTTCTAAGTTGTGTTGTGTTATCGGTCTTGTTTTCTTTCTTTTCTTTTCTTTTCTTTTCTTTTTTTTTTTGAGACAGGATTTCTTTCACTCTGTCCTCTCCCAGGCCGCCTTGGCCTGATTGTAGCTCACAGCAAGCTCCAAATCCAGGGCTTAAGTGATCCTCTCTGCCTCAGCCTTCTGAGTAGCTGGGACTATAGGCAAATGCTGCCACACCCGCCATAATTTTTCTTTTTTTTTTTTTTGTTGGTAGAGATGAGGTCTCATCGTGTTACCCAGGCTGGTCTCCAGCTGCTGGGCTCAAGTCACGCTCCCGTCTCTGCCTCCCAAGTTGCCGGGATCACGGGCATGAGCCACCATGGCCAGCCAGGTTATTTAAAGGTGATCGCTTTGCTATCCTGATACAAAACCCCAAATGTGCGAGTTTAAGGCACCAGACGGAGGGAGTCCCCACACTACATCGTCACGAACATTGAGGGTGGCTCACGAAACAGCTGGGATGTGGCCACACAGTAGTGATCGAGGAGATATATTCTAGTGGGATAGCAGAAATATAGAATGTCCTGAAGACACTAAATGTCGGAATGCCACAGCAGTCAATGGCTGACAAACTTCCATTCCATCGTGTCATGGTAGGCAGCTTACTTTTCTCCTGCTCCCTCGGTATGATTAAGGCCTGACGTAGAAAATGTCTACGTCTCATCCAAATCCATCGAGACGATGGAAGGGGGAACTGGGAGAGGAATAAAGAAAAACAAGAGGGGGAGAAGGAGGAAACTGCCTCCCCTGCCCCCATGCTACCCAATTAATAAATGAAGAATGGGCCGGGCGCGGTGGCTCACGCCTGTAATCCTAGCACTCTGGGAGGCCGAGGCGGGTGGATTGCTCAAGGTCAGGAGTTCGAGACCAGCCTGAGCGAGACCCCGTCTCTACTAAAAATAGAAAGACATTATATGGACACCTAAAAATCTATATAGAAAAATTAGCCGGGCATAGTGGCGCATGCCTGTAGTCCCAGCTACTCGGGAGGCTGAGGCAGTAGGATCGCTTAAGCCCAGGAGTTTGAGGTTGCTGTGAGCTACGCCACGGCACTCACTCTAGCCTGGGCAACAAAGTGAGACTCTGTCTCAACAAAAAAAAAAAAAAAAATAAATGAAGAATGGCCTCTTCCCTCCTCTTCCCAACCCCTAACTATGCCTGGAGGTGTATCGTAGGCCTACAGTCCTAAGAAATGTACAACTACTGATAGTAATGGGAAGAAATGCAGTCTAATAGGTTTCTGTGCAGTGGGACACCTGGCCAGGGCACTTACGGTGAATGGAGCTTGCAGGGCGGGCGGGAGGTTGCTCTGGGTGAGTCTGTGAGTTGGCGGTGAGTGGTGAGTGAATGTGAAGGCCTAGGACATTACTTACTGTAGGTTTTCATAAACCCTGGACACTTAGGCCACACGACATTTACCTTTAGAAATTTCTTTCTTCAATAATACATTAACCTTAGCTTACTGTAAGTGTTTTCACTTCATAAACTTTTCCATGGTGGTTTGGCTTTTTTTTTTTTGTTTGTTTGTTTGTTTGTTTTTCTTTCTTTCTTTTAAACTTTTGGACTCTTTTGCAACACCACGACTTAAAACACAAATGCGTTGCACTGTTGTACACAGATATTTTCTTTCTCTGTGTCCTTATGTGTTCCGTAAGCTTTTTCCTACTTTTAAAGTTTTTATCGTTCTATGCACTTTTCAAAATAATAAAAACTAAAACGGGGGGGGGGGGTGGGAGAGGGAAGGAGAGAAATACACACACATGAATATGTTTCCCAAGTGAACTGAGGAAGGGGGCCGAGTCAAGGTTCTCAGGGAGCCACCAGTGATGAAACGGTCAGGCTCAGAATCAGCATTGCAGAGTGGCTGCAGAGCCGGGGGGCCTGGACTGGCTACCTGGACGACACTCCGTGTTTGGTAACTTGGCGAGTCATACATCCTCTTGAGCCTCAGCCTCTTCATCTGCAAATGCAGAAATCATGGTGCCTACCCCACAGGGATATTGTGCAGAGTGAAAAAGCAAATGCAGGCAAAGCCCACAGAAGCACGCGTGGTAAACAGTAAGCCTTTAATCGTGGTCACAGTCGTTGTTATAGGATCATCTTCCTATGTCCTTGTCTTTTAAAGATTAGCAGAACCTCCCAGAAGATGAGAATGGGCTCCCCCTGAGCAAGTCTCGGCTGTAAAGTCACAGGCATGTTGAGCATGTGGCACAGAAGGCAGAATAAAAACCTGATCCCGGAACATTATGTTCCTGCAGGACATGAAATCATTGAAGGTATGGGAAATCCTACCTCATATCCGTTTTACTAGAACACCTATGATTGCGTACGCACATGGACGCACGCGCACGCGCACCCCAAACTTTTTGAGCTTCACAAAACAGCGTAACCAAGGAACACACTATGATGCTTCTTAGCGATCTATTTAGGCCCAGGTTACTCGTCACTCTGAGCCTGCCTCCTTATCTGTCCAATGAGAATAGTGTTTGTCACAATTATCGTCATCGTCATCCTACCTAACGCTTCTGGTAAAATTGAAGTGTGAGAACACCCGCTAGACAGAAAATCCATGTTATCTCTCAATTTTTCTTCCTCCTGATTTCTATCTGAATCTGTGAGCTCGCTTTGGTTCACTTCGGTTTTTCAAGAGGCTCCGGTTACCTTCTCTCCCACCTATATCGGATTGGGTCTGACGGAAGAAAGAAGGAAAAAAAAAAAAAAAACATAGTAAAGAAAGCAGAACAACATTTGTTTCTGAAGCAACCGATCAAACATTGCTGATGAGCCGGTCTTTTCTATTTCAGTAAACCAAGGAGGCCTATTGTCACGAGGATGTGAGGGGCCCGGGTAAGATTGGATGATTACCCCTAAAGGAGACAAAGCAGACAGACTATGGCACATGTGATCTTAGCCAAGAGAATAAACAGTGACCTCTCTGCCGAGTTGGGCCTTAGCATACCAAAGGGAAATAAAGGTGTAATAGGATGCTCAATTTTTACTCTGGAAACAGAGGTTGGTTGGGCACTGAACTGAGAACACTGAATTTTTTACCCTCCTTGATATTCACATAGGCTTAGAGGAGGCAAAAAAAAAAAAAAAAAAAAAAGAATACTGAGCCTATAAGTCATCCCTAAAACTCGGATTTTATGTTCCCTTGCCTTTTCATAACTGAGCAACACACAACATTAAAGAATGGACACAGGCCGGATGCGTTGGCTCAGGCCTGTAAACTTAGCACTCTGGGAGGCCGAGGCGGGAGGATCGCTCAAAGTCAGGAGTTCGAGACCAGCCCGAGCGAGAGTGAGACCCCCCGCCCCCGTCTCTACTAAAAATATAGAAAGAAATTGTCCAGACAACTAAAAATATATAGAAAAAAATTAGCCGGGCATGGTGGCACATGCCTGTGGTCCCAGCTCCTGGGGAGCCTGAGGCAGGAGGATCGACTGAGCCCAGGAGTTTGAGGTTGCTGTGAGCTAGGCTGACGCCACGGCACTCACTCTAGCCCGGGCAACAGAGTGAGACTCAGTCTCGGGGGGGGGGGGGCCCAAAAACAAACAAACAAACAAAAAAACTGGAAGGGACACAGACTTCCACAGGTTTGTGTGTGGCCCCTTTTACTTATTAACGCTACAGGACCTTAATTATTTGTGCTCTGAATCTGATATTCAAATTATCCTTGTGGCCAACGCGTTTGAACAGTAGATGGTAGGGGAAGAAGAGTTCACCTCCTGAATAGATGACAAGTAACGGGAGTACTGGTGAAATTACAAGTGGCTTACGTTTACACACTGAAAATCCCAGTTAGCCGCTACCATGAGTTCAAAGAAGAGATCTAAATTTCTGACCCTATGACCCTAAAAGATATTTCCTCCCATGGTGTCACAGATAAAAATAAAACTGCATCCTAGCACTTTGGGAAGCCTAGGGGGAAAGGATCGCTTGAGGCCAAGAGTTTGAAGTTGCAGTGATCTATGATGATGCTACTGCACTTTAGTCTGGGAAACAGAGTGAGGGCCCGTCAAAAGAAAAAAAAGAAAAAGACAAAAAGAAAGAGAGAGAGAGAGAGAGAGAGAGAGAGAGACAGAGACAGGAAGACACAAGGAAAGAAAGAAAGAGAGAAAGAAGAGAGGAGAAGAGAAGAGAAGCGTCAATCTATCCATTGCATTTTCTACCCTTTAGGTGACTGGGCTTCAGCAGGGTGATGTGATCTGACAAAGTTCATGTTGCTAAGAAATAAAGCACTGGAGTTCAAACTCTGAGTTTTCAAAATCCAGCATATCCCCCTACCCACCATACCGTGCCACCTCTGAGAGTGGATATCTCACAGAGGAGAGCTGTGGAGGCCATTCTTGGACAGACAGAGTCAAGTAGTGGAGACCATGGAGTCTCTGCTCTGCAGCCAGTCTAGAGACATATGGAGCCATTAACACTGCTTGTGAGGAAAATACCATGTCATAGGGAAACAGAAATATTTTCCGCCTTAGGCAGATACAATTTAGGAAAAGACCCGAAACCCCTCTTCTTCTAACAGTGCTTTCTGGTCAGATGCTGACCCCTTCGATTCACAGATTCAGATACATCATTCAATGCAAGCATTGTCAACAAGTCACTCTTTGCAGCTTTCTGAAATTTCTCGCATATAGCATACTTGTAAAGATGATCACTTATGTGAAGACACCACCCCTCCAGAAAAACAAAAACAAAACCAAAACAGAAGCCCACTTTTCTCTGCTGTGAAAATCAAGATCAGCTTTTATGAGATCCACTAAATTCACACAAGAAGTAAAATATAATCATACTGATATATGCAATTTTTCTCTTAGAACAGAATGCATGGTGCTCCTTATCGTCTCAGATACTGTCAACAGAAAGCACGCGGTGGATGAACAATCTCCGTGAGCTTTTCTACAGAGATGGGGTGGGGGTGTGTGTGTGTGTGTGTGTGTGTGATAAATAATGAGGGTTGAGGAGCAGATAAATGACTGGGGGAAAACAACAACAGCAACAACAACAAAAACCACTTCCTGGTTCCTCGATGCAAGCATTCATTTAAAGGGGATACTCGTATGTATACCTAGGTGGAAAGTGGAAGCAGCTTTAAAAAAAAAAAAAGAAAAATTGCTGCGAGCCCTGGTTATGATACGGCAATAAGCGCTAGCTCTTGGAAGGTGTAAAACATATTCACGGTGGCTTACGCCAATCTGGGATGTACAAAGACGAGCTTGAGCACCACCACCAACCAAAAATATGAATGAATACCTGGCTAGCGATCAGGATCAGACATAATAGAAAAGAAAAAGCTCCCAAGGCTAAAATAATGTGAACACGATTGACTCGTCCATGGAAAAGAACCCCAAATCACTGCAAAATAATTTAAAGAGTTTTATTCTGAGCCCAACGGCCGTGATCATGGCCCAGAGAGCTACGCCCAAGAAGCCTTGAGCAAGCGGACCCATTGTGGTGGGGTGGGTTACAGTTTGGCTTCATACATTTTAGGGAGACAGGAATTACATGTAAAATCACAAATCAAAACATGGAAGGGGTACATTGGTCTGGGCTGAAAAGGCAGGACATCTGGCAGTTGGGGGGGGGCGGGGGAGGGAGGGTGCGGTGTTTACAGGTTTACAGCTGGGTTTAAAGATTCTTTGATTTGCAATTGATGACATAAATGAACCTCTGCCTAAAGGCTTTGCATCATGTTTTCAGTTAAGGTAAGGAGGTCTGCTAATCACAGACAAGCCACTGGACAGTTTACCCAAAACTCAAGTGCCCTGTAGTTCAGTAAACGGTTGGCCTGCTAGATATGCGTTAAGCTTTGTCTTGCCTGGCCTTAGGCCCGTCGGACATTCAGTATCTCATTGTTATAAAATCTGACTCCATCAGGGAGGGGTGTCTGACTTCCCCTGTCCTTGCGGGGCAGCAGCTCAGGTTTAAGGGTTTTTCTAGGGTTCCCTGGGCCAACCACGGGACGGGTCAGCTGGCGGTGGCGGGCGGGGGGCGGCTTAAGATTTTATTTTAGTTCATAGACTCCAGAAATGGTGTTTCCCTGGCAAAGACACACGAGTTCATGAAAAGCTTTCATTCAGTTGGTCTGGCTCCTCCCTGAGGTCGTCTCCCTGCCCCCCACTCCTCCCATCCCCTGGGGCCGGAGCGGGGGGGGGGGGGGGGGGAGGGGTGAAGGCCCAAGAGGAGAGGCGCGTGGGGGAGGTGCCGCTCCCAGAACCAGAGACTCGTCTGGGCCCCACGTAACCCAGCCACCGCGACCGCTTCGCCCGAGGAGGTGCCCAGCAAGTCGTGCTTCTGCCCCTCGGGATTGCCTGCGGGCTGGGGGCGGGGTACGAGCTCCCGGCCCAAGAGGCAAACCCCTAGCCTGGCCGCACAGATGGCCGGGCCCCCGGCGGAGCCCTTCCGCCGTTTTCCACCCCTCCTCCACTCACTGCGCTGACTGCGCATGCGCGCTCGCACGTAGCCGCCTCGGGCTTCTCTCGGGCGGAGCCGCTTTCAGCCGCGACCCCGCCCCGCGAGCTGACTGCGCATGCGCGCTTGCACGTAGCCGCCTCGGGCTTCTCTCGGGCGGAGCCGCTTTCAGCCCCGACCCCGCCCCGCGAGCTGCCGCTTCCAGGCGGCACAGCGCATGGGGGAGGGGACGGAGCTCTAAAGAAATCAGTCCCCTCCGTCTCCTGCCTCAGGAAAAGCCCCAAACCCTTGGAGAACTGCCACCCACCGCCACTGCCGTGTGTGTGTGTGTGGGGGGGGGGGGCGGGGGGGCTGGGTCTTTACTTTGTGTCCTCCTTGTGGCCCAGTCCAAGGCGGCTGGGCTGCCAAACAGATCGTCTCGAGAGGGAGGCAGGAAGGGCCCAGGTCTGGACAGGGGTGGATTGGACCCCTCCACCCTGGGGTGTGGACTTGTGACCGAAAGCTCAGCTGCTTGTCCACGAGGCCGAATAACGAGGACAAGCGGTATGAGGAGTAAGAAAACAGAGAGTCTACTTTGCTGACAAAGGAGGAAATAAATAGGGTAGAGCTTCTCAGTCTCAAACCCCCAAATTTCGTGAACATAGGCCTAGGCAGAAATACAGAGGTTTTTAAAGGAGGGAGGGTTGGTTCTCAGCTTCAGGCAATTACTGCAGTTAGCTGTTCTAAAGGTCCCGTCTCTGCTGAGAAGAAATCCCTTGAACTCTGTGGGCCGCCCACCCTGGGGGCCACCTGGAGTTATAACCAAAGAGTTAACGTGCCTCAGGGATGCAGGCCGGGCTGCAAGTTCCCAAAAGCCTGGGGGAAGTTTTAAAAAGACAGAAAATCTTTCTGCCCTCTTCCCCTCCCACCCCCCCACAAAGCCATTTTCTCTGGTGCAGACTCGGCACCCTCCCTGCCCCCCCCCTCCCCGTGCAGGCCTGTTTGTCCTCAATCATCTGTGAGGTTCACGAGGAGGAGATGCTCTCTCGCTCTCCCCACCCTCTTTCTTCCCTTAGGAAATCCTCAGCGCTGTTCCACACACTCAAGGTGGCGGGCCTGCTCCGGCCACCAGCCACCTCTTGTGCCACCTCCCGCCCCCCCCCCCCCGCCCCCAACGGAGTAGGTGTACAGACAGGAGCACACTTTACCGGAGGGCGCCTGGGGATGAAGAGTTGTGGTGGCCAAATGGGGGATGCGGGGCGGGGAGGAGAGTGGCTGGCATTTGGCAAAGAGTGACACGGAGTGGCCATCCAGGCTTGTCTGAAAAGTGGGACTACGAGCCTGAGAGCGCCGACGGAGTCGATGGACATGGTCACTGCTGTGGGATGTCTCTTTTACCACGATGTAACACCAAAGCAAACCCCTGACCCGCTGGGTCGGAGAAGGCCTTGTGGGCAATTTAGAAAAGCCATGGCGTGGCCATTTGGAATACTTCCTGCCTCTCCGGGAATCAAAAATTAGAAAGGACCATGGGTTCTGTATTAACGTACCAAAGGCAGGCAGAATTTTAGCCTTTTAAAGCCTGCCCTGGCCCTATCTCAGCAAGGCAGTGGCACCCCAAGTTCCGTGACATTTCTGCACTCGGCGGCTGACTTCTTCAGCCATCTGTTGCGATGCCCCTGCCAGGTGGCCACTCACTCGCCCCTTCAGTTCAACCCTTGTACCAGAAAGTGTTGCCTTCTTCCTAACCCCTATGGGGGGACCGGGGGGTGACGTGTGTGGGGGGGGGTAGTGGAAATGGGCAGACCCCACAGGTGCAGCCTCTTCCAGGTCATAATGGGCCTGAGGCAGCGTGGGATTCCCCCGGAAGGGAGGCAGGGTGGCACTACGGCACCGAAGCCTGACGCCGGCGGCCACGTGGATGGTGGGGGACACGTTAGACCGCTGAGATGCAGCCACTGAGAGCCACCCCGCAGCAAGAGGTCTCTCTGGCAGAGCAGGCACTGAGTCCGCAAGTCAAGACAGCTGGGAGGCCTGGGAGACAGAGGCCCTGGATCTCAGGTCCCGGGGTGGGGGCGGGGGGCAGTGCCAGTGCCTGGAGAGAGAGAGAGCCCAGGCTCCAGAGGCCATGATGGGGCCTGGTGGGCAGGGCCGAGGAGGTCAAGGCCGGGTGTGGTGGGGTCCGGGATGAGGGGCTTGGGGTGACGGGCAGGGAGAACGACCCGTTCACTCAGACGTGCCCTCAGAGGAAGGCAGAGGTGCGTTTTGCCTTCCTCCGGCTAGTGGAACGCTCGGCATTTCTTTCCTTCAGAGCTGGGTTGAACCGGTGTGGCATCTGTTATAGTACGGAGTGCGAGACAGGACAACCTAGAGACCGAATTGAGCCAAGTCATGAGTCCACATTAGCTGGCCAGCGACCACCCCCTGCCCTGTTAGGGTACAGGTACAGAGAATGGCCCCGAGCCGAAAAAAGCAGGAAGGTTTCAGACTATCCTAAGCTAGAGCTCCGTGACTTTAGGCACGGCGGTTGAAACAACACTATACCACCTACTCCGCAGCTGTGTGGTCCGGGACCAGCCTCGGGCCCCCGTTTCGTTTCGGTTACAGTCTTTAAGCGAGCAGGTTTACAGAAACAGATAGCTCCAATTAAGGAACATTCTTTCAGGCGTTAAGCAAGCACAATCAATTTTACGACAGGCAGCTGGAAAGTTTAAACACTTAGTTACAAGTTAATTGCTTTGTTTTATCTCCGCAAGGTACGTATTTCCAATTACAGACATAGGTCAAGCGGACATCGGTCACCTAGCGAGCAAGCATAAGTTTTCAAGTGGGCCTTTACAGCGTCCAGACAGGCCTCGGTCCAGTTATTGTGCATTCTTTTTGACCACTTGGAAAGCTACTAGCACCGTTCCGGGCCTCACCTCACTCACGCGGAACTACAGAGTGATGACCTGGGGTGGGTGGGTGGGTGTGTGTGTGTGTGTGTGTGCTCCCTCCTGTGGTGGGAAGGGTGATCTGCTCGCCCACCCGGCGTGGTGTCCCCCACCCCTGCCCCATCTTGGCGTTTACAGAAAACAAACACGAACACAAGAGAGGGAGCCGGAGGAGGAGGAGGAACATATGCTGCTATCCAGGTTATCCTGGGAGGCTTCCTAGCCATTTCTGAGGAAACAGTGTCTCCTGGCTGTCTCCCGTAGTTTTATTTATTGACTTATTTATCTATTTTTCCTTTTGGCTTGAACCCATTCTTTTCGTTTCGGCATCTCATCTGACATCCTCTTCTGAGAGGAACCTGGAAACGTTTCCCCGTGTTGCATCTTTTCAGGCTCTGTACGACTGACGAGCATCGTCCCTCTTCAGTCACTGGGCTCTTTGCTAGCCAGGCCTTAATTCTCCACGTTGTAAACCCCAGATCGGATCTCCGCCCGGAGTCCTGTAGAGACCCACCGAATCGATGTTTGGACTGGGATGTCTCGTAGACCTTACCTATTAAAAACCGATCCAGGCCAGGCTTGGTGACTCACGCCTGTAATCCTAGGCCAAGGCGGGGAGGAGGACCGACCGCTTGAGGTCAGGAGTTCGAGACCTGCCTCGGCAAAAGCAAGACCCCCGTCTCTACCAAAAATAGAAAAAAATTAGCCGGGCATGGTGGCACACGCCTGTAGCCCCAGCGATTTGGGAGGCTGAGGAAGGAGGATCGCTGGAGCCCAGGAGTTTGAGGCTTCCAGTGAGTGAACTATGCCCTGCTCCCCCGCCACCCCTCCCCATCATCTCTAACGAAATGACAGTAAAATAAAATAAAATAAAATAAAGCTCAGAAAAAAAAAAAAAAAGTACTATGTAGTGAGACCGATCCTAAGAACACGGGGGCGGGGAAGGAAGTCACTACCACGGTATAAAATTGTATAAACGTTACCCGATTCTGTGTGCGTGCGTTTTCTGAGAAATGACCCCCTTTTGCTATGGGGCCGGGACTGGAGTCCCAGTTTGGGACCATAGGATTCCCCGCACTCGACTCCAGACTGATTCGACCTAGGGTTAGCTCTGTGTAAACACTCTTTAGACGTGGGTGTTTTATGGATTTCTGTCCTTCGGGAGAAACGACTGGCCCGGGTACAGGAGTGAGTGAATGTACCGACCGTCTTCTCCCATCTCTCTCTCTCTCTCTCTCTCTCTCCCTCCCACACACAGGCACACGCGCGCGCACACACACACACACACACACACACACGCCGTTTCCGGGAGCGCCCACTTCATGCGCTTCGGTCCACCGTGACAGATAGTCCAACTGTGAGATCATCGTGAGTGGCTGCGCCTAGGCCCCGCTCTGAACCTCTCCGTACTGTTCGTGTGTCTTCAGCAGGTCCTGCCTCCACCCGTGGCATCTAGCACGGGCCGATGGGTCCCTGTCCTCTCTCCCTGCCGTGGACGCCCCCCTCCGGCCCCCCGCCCCCGGGGGCTCTCTGGTCGACTAGTGGTGGGGAGTGTGCCCGAGGGCTGAGAGACGTGGTCCGAGAGGGGCCGGGAGGAGGCCTGCGACCCAGTGTGTACCCACTCCCGCCCCCACGCTCCCTCCCCCACGAGGGAGCCCGTCCTTTCCAGGCTGACACTTGGATCGGTGGATGACGGGGGTCACCTGGCGGCGGGCGAGCGTTATGGGAAAATCCGGTAGGCGTGTTGCGACGTCCTGCCACAGAGATGGCTCTGGCGACAGCCTCGGGCCGCCCCACCCTGGCCCCCCGGCCAGGCCCCGTGAATGTGTTCTCTCTGTCCCTGACTTCTTTCTTTGTTTCACCAGCCGGCGTGCTCTGAGAATGTGAAGTGTATCATAGTTCCACCCTGGGTTTCATGATCCTAAGATAGGAAGGGGTTTTATGATTCCACGACAGAAAGGTTTTCTCATCCTATCATCTCTCCCCCCCCCCCTTTCTTTCTTTCTCTTCCTCCTTCTGCCTTTTCTTTACTTCTTTGTTCTTTCCTTCTTTCAGTCTTCCTGTCTTCCTTCCTGCCTGCCTGCCTTCCTTCCTTCCGTATTTCTTTCCTCTCTTCCTTTCTCCTGTTATCCTGTGTTTCTATCTCTGTTTTTTCCATCTTTCTTCCCCCTTTCTACTTTCCTACCTTCTTTCTTTCTCATTCTCTCCTTTCTCTCTCCTTCCTTCTTCCTTTCTGTCTCTTTCTATACTGTCTCTCTCCTTCCTTCTCTCTATCTTTTTCTCTTTCCATCTTTCCGTGCTCTTTCTTTTTCTCTCTTAATTTCCTTTCTTTTTCTTTTCTTTCTTTCCCTCCTTCTGTCTCTGTCTGTCTTTCTTTCTTTCTTCTTTCTTTCTGCTTCCATCCTTCCTTCCTTTTTCTCATTCTCTTTCTTTCTGCCTGTCTTTTCTTTCCTTATTTCTTCTTTCCTTCTGTCTTTCTGTGTTTCCTATCTCCTTCCTCCCTTCCTTTTTCTTTCTTCCCCGTGCCCTCTTCCTGTCTTTTCTTATTTACTGTTTTCTTCTTTCTGACTTTCTCTCTCTGTTTCTCCGTCTCTTTTCTTTCTGTTCTTTTCCTTTCTCTCCCTTTCTCTCTTTCTGTTTCTGCCTGTCTGTCTCTCGGCTATGTTGTGGTCTGTGCAGAGACGGGTTTGGTGGACGATGTCGGTGGTCGGGCCGACCCATCCTTTCTTTGATCCCAGTGCTAGCCAGGCCGGGGCCTGCTTAGCTTCCAAGATCAGACGAGATTGGGCGCGTTCAGGGTGGCGTGGCCCTAGACTGACCCGTCATTTTTCGATGGCTTCCGTGGGGAGTAGGGGGACTGTGTTTGATGCCCCCGGGGGACCTTCTGGACTCTGAAATGATGGGCTCCAGAGGGTTGCCCCGTGTTTTGCAGCAGACCTCTGGTGGCTGGCGCCGGTTGTGGTCGGGCTCCACCTGGCGGCCGCTTTTCTACAAGTCTCTTGTCCTCTGAATCTTCGGTGCAGCAGGCAAAGCAGGGGACAGTCCCCGATGCGAGCGAGGCTGAGTTCCGGGAAGCAAGCAGCCTTCGCGGGGCCATCTGGTTCGTGCCGGGACGCCGGCTGGGACATCTGGGAGGCAGAGCTTGGGCCTGCAGGGCTGTGTGGCGGGAGGACGTTGTCGCCGCGCTTCCAGGCTCAGCCAGCCAGGCGGCTTGCGGGGCTGCCCGGGCAGGTCGACCAGCACGCTGTGGCCGCTTTGGAGACCCGACCCACCCCGCGGGGACAGGAAGGAGACGGCACACGCGGGCGGGAGAGGGGGGTGTCCGGCGACCGGCCGCCGTCCCGTGCATGCGTGTCCCTCTCCCTCGGCCTCGCCTTTCCCACCCATTTTCCCTGGTTCCCGCTCAGGAGGCAGGGACAGCCCTGTGAGTGGCACCCAGTCGTCCGTGGCTTCTTCCGAGTCCTACTCTGGGGGCGCGGACCGGGCCCTGGGTGGCGCGGGTGGCCGGCGAGGGCGACCCCTGTCGGCCCGCGGGCGCTCGTGGGCCGCGGCGGTCCCGTCCCGATGTTTTCTCCTCCACAAGTCCCCGTGCTGGGGCCGGGGACTGGGGCCGGGGACCGGGCCCTGGGTGGCCCTGGGTGGCGCGGGTGGCCGGCGAGGGCGACCCCTGTGGGCCCGCGGGCGCTCGTGGGCCGCGGCGGTCCCGTCCCGATGTTTTCTCCTCCACAAGTCCCCGTGCTGGGGCCGGGGACCGGGCCCTGGGTGGCCCTGGGTGGCCGGCGAGGGCGACCCCTGTCGGCCCGCGGCCGCTCGTGGGCCGTGGCGGTCCCGTCCCGATGTTTTCTCCTCCACAAGTCCCCGTGCTGGGCCCTGGGTGGCGCGCGTGGACGGTGAGGGCCTCCCTGGCCCTCTACGCCACGGGGGCCGACCAGATGTCCCTGAGTGCCCCTTGTCTGCTGGCGCTGGGGACCTGCTGGGGACAGGTGGCCGTGTCGAGTGTCGTGGGGGCAGGCGTGTTCAAGTGGCTCGGTCCCCGTCTTCCTGCGCGGTGTTTTTGATCACCTCATATCGTCATCTTCCGCCTGCAGGTTAGTACTGACACGCTGTCCTTCGGCGACTGTCGCTGGAGGGGTTGGGCCTCCGCACGCGGACAGGGTTCTGGGTTCCTGGGGATCCAGCGCCCTGCCCTGTTCCCTTTGAGCTGACCGCCTGGGCCCGCGCGCCGGCTCTAGGGCGTCGGAGTGTCCCGACGGTGGTGCCCGCCTCTCGCGTTGGTCTCTTGTCCCCTCGAGAGACGGCACCCGGGGGAGGGGGGGAGGTTTGCGGCAACCTTCCCCCTTACCCCGCTGGCTCTGTGCCGTTGCGTGTCAGGCGGTCCTCGTCTTTGGGTTGTGCTTGGGAGGCGGGGCTGGCGAGGCTGAAGCGGGCTCCTCCGATCGCTGTCCTCGCCGGTCTGACTGACCTCCCCCAACCCTCCCCGTCCTCGGGGCCTGATCGATGTGGTGACGTCGCGCTCTCCCGGGCCTTGAGCCGCGTGCCAGGCGAGGGACGGTCCATTCATGGTGAATGGTGGCCGCTCTTCTCGTTCTGCCCGCGGGCACCTCACCTCTCCTTCCCCGCCTGTGGGCGGTGCGTGGGAGGCGCGGGTGCGAGACTATCCGGCCCGACCGCGGTCGCCCCGCCCTCGGCCTCGTGGCGTTGGCGGGGGGTCGTGAGTCCTCTTGACGCAGCGGGCAGCCCTCGCTCGCCCTGTGTGGCTGTTGCCTGGCCGGGGTCCCCCCTGCCCGCGACGGACGGGTGCGGGGCCGTGCCGCCCGCCCGGTCGCGCGCCCCGTTTGGCGCGCGGCTGCTGGGTCTGTGTGGCCCTTTTGTGGTGCCCCCGGAGCGCACCGGGTTGTTCTCCAAGGTGCCCGAAACCGAGCGGTGGTTGTCGTCCTCGTTCCCGGCGTCCCCCCTCTGGTCGCCGCTGCAGCGTCTGCTGCGTTGGGTACACCCTCGAGCAGCGTGCTTGGGGTTGGGGGGGTCGAGGCGGGCAAGCCTAGAGGCATCCTCCTGCGCTGCGTGGGCGGGCGGGGGGCGTTGTCTCGGCGTCCCCACGATGTGTGCGTGGCGGACTTCGAAAGGCGAGCGCACGGCTTGTGCTCTTCCCACCCTGCCCGAGGGGGGGGTGGTTGCACGGTCGTGTGGGCGATCGTGGTGGGGCTGGGCCGGCGACGTGGTGCCGGCCGGCCCCGTGGGGGGCCTCTGCCACCGGCCTGGTCTGCCTCGGTGACCCCTCTCCCATACCGACGGGGGAGTGTTCCC
>NW_027182940.1:140000-162500 GCF_041146395.1 Eulemur rufifrons
TCGCCGGGTCGCCGGGTCGCCGGGTCGCCCAGCCGGGACCGCATGGTGCAAGGGGGCCGACCAGATGTCCCGTGACACTTAGTCTCTGCGCGGCCGGCCCCGCCGGCGCTATAAACGGGGATCGCCGCCAGAGGGCGCTGCGGTCGCGGGCTCCTCGACTCCCTCTCCCTAGTACCTCACTGGGTGTCCGAAGGCGGGACTACTTTTTTCTCCCGCCCACTGGCTCGCTAACGCCTCCGCCTCCGCCGGTGTCGTGCCGGGACCCCATGGTCCATGGGGTTGACCAGATGTCCCGTCGCACTTAGTCTCTGCGAAGCCGGCCCCGTCGACGCTATGGAGGGGCGTCGCCGCCAGAGGGCGCTGCGGTTGCGGGCTCCTCGACAACCTCTCCCTCGTACCTCAATACGTGTCCGAAGGTGGGATTTTTTATTTTTCTTTCCCCCTCCACCACCACCCCCCGCCCGCCGCCGCCTAGCCCGCCTCCGCCGCCTAGCCCGCCGCCGCCTAGCCCGCCTCCGCCGCCTAGCCCGCCGCCGCCGCCGCCTAGCCCGCCGACGCCTAGCCCGCCGCCACCGCCGCCTAGCCCGCCGACGCCTAGCCCGCCTCCGCCGCCGCCTAGCCCGCCGACGCCTAGCCCGCCGACGCCTAGCCCGCCTCCGCCGCCGCCTAGCCCGCCGACGCCTAGCCCGCCTCCGCCGCCGCCTAGCCCGCCGCCGCCTAGCCCGCCGCCGCCGACGCCTAGCCCGCCGCCGCCTAGCCCGCCGCCGCCGCCGCCTAGCCCGCCGACGCCTAGCCCGCCTCCGCCGCCGCCTAGCCCGCCGACGCCTAGCCCGCCTCCGCCGCCGCCTAGCCCGCCGCCGACGCCGCCTAGCTCGCCTCCTACGCCGCCTAGCCCGCCGCCGCCTAGCCCGCCTCCGCCGCCTAGCCCGCCCCCGCCGCCCCCTAGCCCTCCTCCTCCTCCTCCTCCTCCTCCTCCTCCTCCTCCTCCTCCTCCTCCTCCTCCTCCTCCTCCGCCGGTTTCGTGCCGGGATCCCATGGTCCTTGGGGTTGACCAGATGTCCCGTCGCACTTAGTCTCTGCGGGGCTGGCCCCATCGATGCTATGGAGGGGGATCACCGCCAGGGGGCGCTGCGGTTGCGGGCTTCTCGACTCCCTCTCCTTCCCCACCCCTCCGCTCGCCCGCTCCTCCTTTCTTTACTCCCTATCGCCCCGCCCCCTTTTTTCTCCACACACACGCAATTATCACGCTCACGAGCTATCCCGGGACCTGGCGTGACTTTCATCGCAATCTCCCCCCCCCCCCCGGACACACACACATAGAGACACACCCTCCCGGCAGGGAGCACCCTGAGTGGTCGTGCAGATGTCGCTGCTGCATGCGGCCTCCGCATGGGTTCGCTGGTTGACCAGATGTCTGGTCCTTGGGTGGTTGACCAGATGTCTGGTCTGTGGTTGTCGTCCTGACAGGGAGGCTTCGGGACGGATTTGGTCTCTCTGGCCTCGCTGCCCCTAGGGGTCACCCTGCGATCGGTATTCTTCTCGCGCGGGGCGAGGGGGCGCTCCGGAGCATTCCTCTCCTCTCGGAGTTTCTGTCTGCAGTCTCTCGACTTGCTCTCACTCCCCTACCCTGCTGTGTGACTTTCTTTTTGGTCCTTTCATTTTATCTATTCTCTCTTTGCCTTTTCCTGCCCGCCTTTCCGCTCCCCCCCCCCCGGATTCATGGTTTCACGTCACGCAGGTGACGTGCCGACACACCAGGAGGCCCTTCTCACACGTGCGCGTGAACACGCAATCAACACGTTTATGAACTAGAAAGGGATCTGGTGTGACTTTGCTATTATTTCCCCTCCCCTCCTCCCCGCGCTGAGAATGAGTTTCCCCGGGCTCGTGTGCCCGCCTGGGAATCGGCTGCAGACGCCATGGCCCCGGGTCGACCACATGTTGCCCTGGGGTCCACCAGATGTCTCTGGCGAATTGGGGCCCTAGGGTGCTTGTGACGGTGTGGTCACTAGGTGTCGCTCTGGGCTCAGTATTCTTCCTTCTCGCTGTGACTTTGGTCTCTTTTTTTCGAAATTTCTTTCTTTCTTCCTCTTTTGCCCTGTTTCCATTTTCCCTTCTTAATCTCTTTCTCTCTTTTTGTTGCTTTTTTTCCACGGCAGATGGGTGATGTGTGTGTGGAGGAAACGCGGCGTCAGGGAGAAGACACATCTCACACGTGCTCGGGAACACCCGATCGTCACGCTTCTGAGTACCGACCGATGGATCTGGTCCCGAATTTTTTAATAGTTTTCTCCTCTCTCTCTCTCTCTCTCTCTCTCCCCCCCCCTTCCTTCTCTTTCCTTTCTCTCCCTTCCTTTCTTTCTTTCTCTCGCTCTCTCGCTCTCGCTCTTCTTTTCTTTCTGACAGAGTCTCTCGTTCTGTTGCCCTGGCTAGAGTGCCATGGCGTCAGCCTAGCTCACAGCAATCTCAAACTCCTGGGCTCAAGCGATCAGACTGCCTCAGCCTCCCGAGTAGCTGGGATTACAGGCATGTGCCAGCATGCCCAGCTAATTGGATATACGTGTGTGTGTGTGTGTGTGTGTGTGTGTATATATATTTTTATATATATATATATATATATATATATATATTTTTTTTTTTTTTTTGAAACAAAGTCTCACTCTGTTGCCCAGACTAGAGTGCCGTGGCGTCAGCCTAGCTCACAGCAACCTCAAACTCCTGGGCTCAAGCGATCCTACTGCCCCAGCCTCCCGAGTACCTGGGACTACAGGCATGCGCCACCGTGCCCGGCTAATATTTTTCTGTATATATTTTTAGATACTGTTTCTGTATATATTTTTAGATATATAGTTTCTTTCTATTTTTAGTAGAGATGGGGGTCTCGCTCTTGCTCAGGCTGGTCTCGAACTCCCGACCTTGAGCGATCCACCCGCCTCTACCTCCCAGAGTGCTAGGATTACAGGCGTGAGCCACCCCGCCTGGCGTGTACGTTCTGTATTCACAGCCAGACGGAAGGCAGGGAGAATGTTACCCTTTCAAAGCCCGCCCTGCTCGCCTCTCAGCCCACCGATGGCACTCTGAATCCCGTGGCATTCCTTCACTCAGCTGAATTCTTCAGCACCCGACCCCCCCCCACCCCACCCCCGTGCCACGGGAGTTCGTTCTCATGGCAGAGCCATCGAGGCTGTTGCCACACGTGTTGTAGGTGCCTAGGCAGACTGTGCCCTGGCCCCGAGGAGGTACGGAACCGCCTATCGCCTCGGGAGGGAGGGACAAGATGTGTCCGTGTCCAAGGCGACGTCCTGTCGATCACGAGGAGGCCTGCAAAGGCTCGTATCTGCCAGGCATTGAGCCACATCACATGAAACACCGGTGTGTTCCTTCACTTAGGTGGTGTCGCGTGTTGATACTCACAGAGGATGATAAACCCACTCGCATGCCGGCTGAGCCCCCTGTGTCTCCTCCTCTATCCACTGAGGGAAAAAACCGCAACAAAAGGTAGAAAACCACAGGGGGGGGGAAGAGAGCCCGTCGCTCTCCCTATGTGACCGTCCGGAGTGCTCGTTCAGATGGGAGGAGGTGTGTTTGTGTGTGTGTGTGTGTGTGTGTGTGTGTTTCATTGATTTTGGTGCCATCTTTTCTCTGCAGCTGCGTCAGAGGACAGCGATTTTTCCGATTTTCACTCCGCTGAGTGAATTGCCTTTTGAAGAGAATGTCCACAGGAAGCCTACGGTCCTCCCGCGGGGGTGGCCCTCCTCTAGAAATGAATCTCGTTTCTTGAACGGAGGGGACTTGTTGACGCCATCATGCTTTCGGGACGACTTCTCAGACGCTAGCTTTGGACCGCAACATAGGTGCCCCCGACATTGCCTCAAGGGTTCCGTGGTGCCTCCTGTCAAGAGACCCCACCGACCGTCCCCAGCCTGCCCGCTCAAGGGAGCCGGGCCCCTTCTGATCTGTCCGCCCGCCGGTGAAGCTCCCTCCCGAGGGTCGGAAAGCCCACCTGTTTCCCAGTTCGGTTGAATGATGGGGCACCCGGGCAGGGCACTGGCACCGAGTGACTCCATTCTGAGTCTGTCTGCTCTGGGGGGCGGGGGCGGGGGCGGGGGCGGGTGGGGGGGCAGTTCCGTCTCGACCCGGTGGCCTCCTACCGACTGACTCGATGGGACGGACCATTCTCACTCAGGATCGTGTACCTTCTTGGCCTAGGCACATCCCGGCACTGAAAGCCACTTTTCGGGGACACTCTCCCACGTACAGATAGATGGCCTGCACGAGTGCTCTTCCTTTCTCGAAACACTGGAAATCTGTCCTCAATTTTACCTGACCTACCTGACGGTGTGTGATAAAGGAGCATAGAACCCTCAGCCACCCTCCACCTTCCCGCTGTCCCGAGAGACAGTGCCGAGCGTGAAATTCTATCCCTGACTCTCTGTGTCCACCGGAACGTGGCCTGACTGCAGTGACGTCAGCTACGTCAAGTCGTTCTCTGGGTAGGGAAAGAACTTAACCAGATAGGCCCTATCGGTCGCTTCTCTGTTCTGATAGTTTTGTGGCAGCCATTTCTTTCCCCCTCTCTTTTCTTTTTCTGTCTCTCTCCCCCACCCCCACCCCCAAATTCTTTCTACGAAGACGTTTAGGATGTCAGATTCTGGCCACATGCCCCCCCCTAGGCATAGGGGGGCCAGCATAGACAAAGGTCTTCGGTACCAAGTGTTCATTCCACGGTGACAGATATTGCCACTCTTGTATTGACCAGGGCGAGATGGTGAGTGGGTCAACTCTGAAACTCCCTGTACTCTACTTCTCTCTTGGGTAGGTCCCTGCCCCAACCCTCCGGCTTCTAGCACACACCCAGGGGCACTCTCTCCTCTCTGGATAAAGTTCCAGATGATCCGATCCGCTCCGAGGAGGAAGGGGAGCTGGCCGGGCCACCCACTGTGCGCCCCACCCCCGTCAGTCATAGGGTCCGTTCTTTTCAGGATGACACCGGCAGCGGTTGCTGGGTGTCACCTAGCGGCCACTTTGATCAGACCTCGGGATCCGGAAAGTCAGGTGACGTTGGGAGTTTAAGAGCTGACTCCCGGGAGGTGTGGAGGGCGGGGAGGAGAGCACGGTCCGGACGGTCCCACCCTCTTCTTCCCGGGCCCGCAGCTCTGGGCCCGCCCGGGGCAGCCCTAGCCTCTAGCGGGTCTCCGCCCACCCGCCCTGTTGTCTGCGGGAGGCGCCCCTCCTCCCGCTCTCTGCCTCCTCCCGGGACCGTAGGCCTCTGCCCGTCGTCTTTTTTATTTTTATTTTTTCCCTTTTGTTTGTTTCTCTTTTATCTTGTGTTTTAGGCTTATCGAATATCATATCGTATAAAAACTTAAATCACAGAATGAATTATATTAAGTAACAAGATGTGGCTTTTTATCCTACGCCGAGAACGATGAATTTTTCTCTTCGTGTCCATTTTCCTGTCCTGGAAGAAATACAAAGTTGCTCGTGATACTTCCCCATCATCTTCCAGTTTCCCCGACTGTCAACACGATGTATTCGATCGTATATCTTTGTGTGTGCACGTGGGCGCCTGTACCTATTTCTTTTCGGCATCAGTCTCAGGTCTTTTGGCACCTAGGGGGGAAAAAGGAGAAACCAATAAAGGACAGAAAGACGTTCTGTCGTTTTACGCTCCCCACCACCACCACCACCACCACCACCACTTTTGGGAGCTTGTAGTCTGGCCTATGTCCCCAAGGCAGGTTAAATCTTTTCTTAAAACTCCCAAGTGGTCCCCTGCCCCGCCCCCCCCCCCAGGTGGGCGGCCGGCAGAGTTCACAGGCTTTGTTTTTGGCAGAGCCTGGACGATTGAAATAATTAACCACAATCAACGCTAAAGCTGAGAACCCCTCCCCCCCTCATTAAAAGCTCTGTATTTCTGCCTAGCCCTATGTTCCGGGAAATTCGGAGGCTTGAGATGGGAAGGTCTACCCTATTTTCTCCTTTACCGGCAAAATAGACTCTCTCTTTCCTTCCTCCTCAAACAGCTTGTCCTCGTTATTCGGCCTCGTGGGCAAGTGGCCGAGCTTTCGGTAACACCAAGTCTTCTAAGTTGTGTTGTGTTATCGGTCTTGTTTTCTTTCTTTTCTTTTCTTTTCTTTTCTTTTTTTTTTTTGAGACAGGATTTCTTTCACTCTGTCCTCTCCCAGGCCGCCTTGGCCTGATTGTAGCTCACAGCAAGCTCCAAATCCAGGGCTTAAGTGATCCTCTCTGCCTCAGCCTTCTGAGTAGCTGGGACTATAGGCAAATGCTGCCACACCCGCCATAATTTTTCTTTTTTTTTTTTTTGTTGGTAGAGATGAGGTCTCATCGTGTTACCCAGGCTGGTCTCCAGCTGCTGGGCTCAAGTCACGCTCCCGTCTCTGCCTCCCAAGTTGCCGGGATCACGGGCATGAGCCACCATGGCCAGCCAGGTTATTTAAAGGTGATCGCTTTGCTATCCTGATACAAAACCCCAAATGTGCGAGTTTAAGGCACCAGACGGAGGGAGTCCCCACACTACATCGTCACGAACATTGAGGGTGGCTCACGAAACAGCTGGGATGTGGCCACACAGTAGTGATCGAGGAGATATATTCTAGTGGGATAGCAGAAATATAGAATGTCCTGAAGACACTAAATGTCGGAATGCCACAGCAGTCAATGGCTGACAAACTTCCATTCCATCGTGTCATGGTAGGCGGCTTACTTTTCTCCTGCTCCCTCGGTATGATTAAGGCCTGACGTAGAAAATGTCTACGTCTCATCCAAATCCATCGAGACGATGGAAGGGGGAACTGGGAGAGGAATAAAGAAAAACAAGAGGGGGAGAAGGAGGAAACTGCCTCCCCTGCCCCCATGCTACCCAATTAATAAATGAAGAATGGGCCGGGCGTGGTGGCTCACGCCTGTAATCCTAGCACTCTGGGAGGCCGAGGCGGGTGGATTGCTCAAGGTCAGGAGTTCGAGACCAGCCTGAGCGAGACCCCGTCTCTACTAAAAATAGAAAGACATTATATGGACACCTAAAAATCTATATAGAAAAATTAGCCGGGCATAGTGGCGCATGCCTGTAGTCCCAGCTACTCGGGAGGCTGAGGCAGTAGGATCGCTTAAGCCCAGGAGTTTGAGGTTGCTGTGAGCTACGCCACGGCACTCACTCTAGCCTGGGCAACAAAGTGAGACTCTGTCTCAACAAAAAAAAAAAAAAAAATAAATGAAGAATGGCCTCTTCCCTCCTCTTCCCAACCCCTAACTATGCCTGGAGGTGTATCGTAGGCCTACAGTCCTAAGAAATGTACAACTACTGATAGTAATGGGAAGAAATGCAGTCTAATAGGTTTCTGTGCAGTGGGACACCTGGCCAGGGCACTTACGGTGAATGGAGCTTGCAGGGCGGGCGGGAGGTTGCTCTGGGTGAGTCTGTGAGTTGGCGGTGAGTGGTGAGTGAATGTGAAGGCCTAGGACATTACTTACTGTAGGTTTTCATAAACCCTGGACACTTAGGCCACACGACATTTACCTTTAGAAATTTCTTTCTTCAATAATACATTAACCTTAGCTTACTGTAAGTGTTTTCACTTCATAAACTTTTCCATGGTGGTTTGGCTTTTTTTTTTTTGTTTGTTTGTTTGTTTGTTTTTCTTTCTTTCTTTTAAACTTTTGGACTCTTTTGCAACACCACGACTTAAAACACAAATGCGTTGCACTGTTGTACACAGATATTTTCTTTCTCTGTGTCCTTATGTGTTCCGTAAGCTTTTTCCTACTTTTAAAGTTTTTATCGTTCTATGCACTTTTCAAAATAATAAAAACTAAAACGGGGGGGGGGGGTGGGAGAGGGAAGGAGAGAAATACACACACATGAATATGTTTCCCAAGTGAACTGAGGAAGGGGGCCGAGTCAAGGTTCTCAGGGAGCCACCAGTGATGAAACGGTCAGGCTCAGAATCAGCATTGCAGAGTGGCTGCAGAGCCGGGGGGCCTGGACTGGCTACCTGGACGACACTCCGTGTTTGGTAACTTGGCGAGTCATACATCCTCTTGAGCCTCAGCCTCTTCATCTGCAAATGCAGAAATCATGGTGCCTACCCCACAGGGATATTGTGCAGAGTGAAAAAGCAAATGCAGGCAAAGCCCACAGAAGCACGCGTGGTAAACAGTAAGCCTTTAATCGTGGTCACAGTCGTTGTTATAGGATCATCTTCCTATGTCCTTGTCTTTTAAAGATTAGCAGAACCTCCCAGAAGATGAGAATGGGCTCCCCCTGAGCAAGTCTCGGCTGTAAAGTCACAGGCATGTTGAGCATGTGGCACAGAAGGCAGAATAAAAACCTGATCCCGGAACATTATGTTCCTGCAGGACATGAAATCATTGAAGGTATGGGAAATCCTACCTCATATCCGTTTTACTAGAACACCTATGATTGCGTACGCACATGGACGCACGCGCACGCGCACCCCAAACTTTTTGAGCTTCACAAAACAGCGTAACCAAGGAACACACTATGATGCTTCTTAGCGATCTATTTAGGCCCAGGTTACTCGTCACTCTGAGCCTGCCTCCTTATCTGTCCAATGAGAATAGTGTTTGTCACAATTATCGTCATCGTCATCCTACCTAACGCTTCTGGTAAAATTGAAGTGTGAGAACACCCGCTAGACAGAAAATCCATGTTATCTCTCAATTTTTCTTCCTCCTGATTTCTATCTGAATCTGTGAGCTCGCTTTGGTTCACTTCGGTTTTTCAAGAGGCTCCGGTTACCTTCTCTCCCACCTATATCGGATTGGGTCTGACGGAAGAAAGAAGGAAAAAAAAAAAAAAAACATAGTAAAGAAAGCAGAACAACATTTGTTTCTGAAGCAACCGATCAAACATTGCTGATGAGCCGGTCTTTTCTATTTCAGTAAACCAAGGAGGCCTATTGTCACGAGGATGTGAGGGGCCCGGGTAAGATTGGATGATTACCCCTAAAGGAGACAAAGCAGACAGACTATGGCACATGTGATCTTAGCCAAGAGAATAAACAGTGACCTCTCTGCCGAGTTGGGCCTTAGCATACCAAAGGGAAATAAAGGTGTAATAGGATGCTCAATTTTTACTCTGGAAACAGAGGTTGGTTGGGCACTGAACTGAGAACACTGAATTTTTTACCCTCCTTGATATTCACATAGGCTTAGAGGAGGCAAAAAAAAAAAAAAAAAAAAAAGAATACTGAGCCTATAAGTCATCCCTAAAACTCGGATTTTATGTTCCCTTGCCTTTTCATAACTGAGCAACACACAACATTAAAGAATGGACACAGGCCGGATGCGTTGGCTCAGGCCTGTAAACTTAGCACTCTGGGAGGCCGAGGCGGGAGGATCGCTCAAAGTCAGGAGTTCGAGACCAGCCCGAGCGAGAGTGAGACCCCCCGCCCCCGTCTCTACTAAAAATATAGAAAGAAATTGTCCAGACAACTAAAAATATATAGAAAAAAATTAGCCGGGCATGGTGGCACATGCCTGTGGTCCCAGCTCCTGGGGAGCCTGAGGCAGGAGGATCGACTGAGCCCAGGAGTTTGAGGTTGCTGTGAGCTAGGCTGACGCCACGGCACTCACTCTAGCCCGGGCAACAGAGTGAGACTCAGTCTCGGGGGGGGGGGGGCCCAAAAACAAACAAACAAACAAAAAAACTGGAAGGGACACAGACTTCCACAGGTTTGTGTGTGGCCCCTTTTACTTATTAACGCTACAGGACCTTAATTATTTGTGCTCTGAATCTGATATTCAAATTATCCTTGTGGCCAACGCGTTTGAACAGTAGATGGTAGGGGAAGAAGAGTTCACCTCCTGAATAGATGACAAGTAACGGGAGTACTGGTGAAATTACAAGTGGCTTACGTTTACACACTGAAAATCCCAGTTAGCCGCTACCATGAGTTCAAAGAAGAGATCTAAATTTCTGACCCTATGACCCTAAAAGATATTTCCTCCCATGGTGTCACAGATAAAAATAAAACTGCATCCTAGCACTTTGGGAAGCCTAGGGGGAAAGGATCGCTTGAGGCCAAGAGTTTGAAGTTGCAGTGATCTATGATGATGCTACTGCACTTTAGTCTGGGAAACAGAGTGAGGGCCCGTCAAAAGAAAAAAAAGAAAAAGACAAAAAGAAAGAGAGAGAGAGAGAGAGAGAGAGAGAGAGACAGAGACAGGAAGACACAAGGAAAGAAAGAAAGAGAGAAAGAAGAGAGGAGAAGAGAAGAGAAGCGTCAATCTATCCATTGCATTTTCTACCCTTTAGGTGACTGGGCTTCAGCAGGGTGATGTGATCTGACAAAGTTCATGTTGCTAAGAAATAAAGCACTGGAGTTCAAACTCTGAGTTTTCAAAATCCAGCATATCCCCCTACCCACCATACCGTGCCACCTCTGAGAGTGGATATCTCACAGAGGAGAGCTGTGGAGGCCATTCTTGGACAGACAGAGTCAAGTAGTGGAGACCATGGAGTCTCTGCTCTGCAGCCAGTCTAGAGACATATGGAGCCATTAACACTGCTTGTGAGGAAAATACCATGTCATAGGGAAACAGAAATATTTTCCGCCTTAGGCAGATACAATTTAGGAAAAGACCCGAAACCCCTCTTCTTCTAACAGTGCTTTCTGGTCAGATGCTGACCCCTTCGATTCACAGATTCAGATACATCATTCAATGCAAGCATTGTCAACAAGTCACTCTTTGCAGCTTTCTGAAATTTCTCGCATATAGCATACTTGTAAAGATGATCACTTATGTGAAGACACCACCCCTCCAGAAAAACAAAAACAAAACCAAAACAGAAGCCCACTTTTCTCTGCTGTGAAAATCAAGATCAGCTTTTATGAGATCCACTAAATTCACACAAGAAGTAAAATATAATCATACTGATATATGCAATTTTTCTCTTAGAACAGAATGCATGGTGCTCCTTATCGTCTCAGATACTGTCAACAGAAAGCACGCGGTGGATGAACAATCTCCGTGAGCTTTTCTACAGAGATGGGGTGGGGGTGTGTGTGTGTGTGTGTGTGTGTGATAAATAATGAGGGTTGAGGAGCAGATAAATGACTGGGGGAAAACAACAACAGCAACAACAACAAAAACCACTTCCTGGTTCCTCGATGCAAGCATTCATTTAAAGGGGATACTCGTATGTATACCTAGGTGGAAAGTGGAAGCAGCTTTAAAAAAAAAAAAAGAAAAATTGCTGCGAGCCCTGGTTATGATACGGCAATAAGCGCTAGCTCTTGGAAGGTGTAAAACATATTCACGGTGGCTTACGCCAATCTGGGATGTACAAAGACGAGCTTGAGCACCACCACCAACCAAAAATATGAATGAATACCTGGCTAGCGATCAGGATCAGACATAATAGAAAAGAAAAAGCTCCCAAGGCTAAAATAATGTGAACACGATTGACTCGTCCATGGAAAAGAACCCCAAATCACTGCAAAATAATTTAAAGAGTTTTATTCTGAGCCCAACGGCCGTGATCATGGCCCAGAGAGCTACGCCCAAGAAGCCTTGAGCAAGCGGACCCATTGTGGTGGGGTGGGTTACAGTTTGGCTTCATACATTTTAGGGAGACAGGAATTACATGTAAAATCACAAATCAAAACATGGAAGGGGTACATTGGTCTGGGCTGAAAAGGCAGGACATCTGGCAGTTGGGGGGGGGCGGGGGAGGGAGGGTGCGGTGTTTACAGGTTTACAGCTGGGTTTAAAGATTCTTTGATTTGCAATTGATGACATAAATGAACCTCTGCCTAAAGGCTTTGCATCATGTTTTCAGTTAAGGTAAGGAGGTCTGCTAATCACAGACAAGCCACTGGACAGTTTACCCAAAACTCAAGTGCCCTGTAGTTCAGTAAACGGTTGGCCTGCTAGATATGCGTTAAGCTTTGTCTTGCCTGGCCTTAGGCCCGTCGGACATTCAGTATCTCATTGTTATAAAATCTGACTCCATCAGGGAGGGGTGTCTGACTTCCCCTGTCCTTGCGGGGCAGCAGCTCAGGTTTAAGGGTTTTTCTAGGGTTCCCTGGGCCAACCACGGGACGGGTCAGCTGGCGGTGGCGGGCGGGGGGCGGCTTAAGATTTTATTTTAGTTCATAGACTCCAGAAATGGTGTTTCCCTGGCAAAGACACACGAGTTCATGAAAAGCTTTCATTCAGTTGGTCTGGCTCCTCCCTGAGGTCGTCTCCCTGCCCCCCACTCCTCCCATCCCCTGGGGCCGGAGCGGGGGGGGGGGGGGGGGGAGGGGTGAAGGCCCAAGAGGAGAGGCGCGTGGGGGAGGTGCCGCTCCCAGAACCAGAGACTCGTCTGGGCCCCACGTAACCCAGCCACCGCGACCGCTTCGCCCGAGGAGGTGCCCAGCAAGTCGTGCTTCTGCCCCTCGGGATTGCCTGCGGGCTGGGGGCGGGGTACGAGCTCCCGGCCCAAGAGGCAAACCCCTAGCCTGGCCGCACAGATGGCCGGGCCCCCGGCGGAGCCCTTCCGCCGTTTTCCACCCCTCCTCCACTCACTGCGCTGACTGCGCATGCGCGCTCGCACGTAGCCGCCTCGGGCTTCTCTCGGGCGGAGCCGCTTTCAGCCGCGACCCCGCCCCGCGAGCTGACTGCGCATGCGCGCTTGCACGTAGCCGCCTCGGGCTTCTCTCGGGCGGAGCCGCTTTCAGCCCCGACCCCGCCCCGCGAGCTGCCGCTTCCAGGCGGCACAGCGCATGGGGGAGGGGACGGAGCTCTAAAGAAATCAGTCCCCTCCGTCTCCTGCCTCAGGAAAAGCCCCAAACCCTTGGAGAACTGCCACCCACCGCCACTGCCGTGTGTGTGTGTGTGGGGGGGGGGGGCGGGGGGGCTGGGTCTTTACTTTGTGTCCTCCTTGTGGCCCAGTCCAAGGCGGCTGGGCTGCCAAACAGATCGTCTCGAGAGGGAGGCAGGAAGGGCCCAGGTCTGGACAGGGGTGGATTGGACCCCTCCACCCTGGGGTGTGGACTTGTGACCGAAAGCTCAGCTGCTTGTCCACGAGGCCGAATAACGAGGACAAGCGGTATGAGGAGTAAGAAAACAGAGAGTCTACTTTGCTGACAAAGGAGGAAATAAATAGGGTAGAGCTTCTCAGTCTCAAACCCCCAAATTTCGTGAACATAGGCCTAGGCAGAAATACAGAGGTTTTTAAAGGAGGGAGGGTTGGTTCTCAGCTTCAGGCAATTACTGCAGTTAGCTGTTCTAAAGGTCCCGTCTCTGCTGAGAAGAAATCCCTTGAACTCTGTGGGCCGCCCACCCTGGGGGCCACCTGGAGTTATAACCAAAGAGTTAACGTGCCTCAGGGATGCAGGCCGGGCTGCAAGTTCCCAAAAGCCTGGGGGAAGTTTTAAAAAGACAGAAAATCTTTCTGCCCTCTTCCCCTCCCACCCCCCCACAAAGCCATTTTCTCTGGTGCAGACTCGGCACCCTCCCTGCCCCCCCCCTCCCCGTGCAGGCCTGTTTGTCCTCAATCATCTGTGAGGTTCACGAGGAGGAGATGCTCTCTCGCTCTCCCCACCCTCTTTCTTCCCTTAGGAAATCCTCAGCGCTGTTCCACACACTCAAGGTGGCGGGCCTGCTCCGGCCACCAGCCACCTCTTGTGCCACCTCCCGCCCCCCCCCCCCCGCCCCCAACGGAGTAGGTGTACAGACAGGAGCACACTTTACCGGAGGGCGCCTGGGGATGAAGAGTTGTGGTGGCCAAATGGGGGATGCGGGGCGGGGAGGAGAGTGGCTGGCATTTGGCAAAGAGTGACACGGAGTGGCCATCCAGGCTTGTCTGAAAAGTGGGACTACGAGCCTGAGAGCGCCGACGGAGTCGATGGACATGGTCACTGCTGTGGGATGTCTCTTTTACCACGATGTAACACCAAAGCAAACCCCTGACCCGCTGGGTCGGAGAAGGCCTTGTGGGCAATTTAGAAAAGCCATGGCGTGGCCATTTGGAATACTTCCTGCCTCTCCGGGAATCAAAAATTAGAAAGGACCATGGGTTCTGTATTAACGTACCAAAGGCAGGCAGAATTTTAGCCTTTTAAAGCCTGCCCTGGCCCTATCTCAGCAAGGCAGTGGCACCCCAAGTTCCGTGACATTTCTGCACTCGGCGGCTGACTTCTTCAGCCATCTGTTGCGATGCCCCTGCCAGGTGGCCACTCACTCGCCCCTTCAGTTCAACCCTTGTACCAGAAAGTGTTGCCTTCTTCCTAACCCCTATGGGGGGACCGGGGGGTGACGTGTGTGGGGGGGGGTAGTGGAAATGGGCAGACCCCACAGGTGCAGCCTCTTCCAGGTCATAATGGGCCTGAGGCAGCGTGGGATTCCCCCGGAAGGGAGGCAGGGTGGCACTACGGCACCGAAGCCTGACGCCGGCGGCCACGTGGATGGTGGGGGACACGTTAGACCGCTGAGATGCAGCCACTGAGAGCCACCCCGCAGCAAGAGGTCTCTCTGGCAGAGCAGGCACTGAGTCCGCAAGTCAAGACAGCTGGGAGGCCTGGGAGACAGAGGCCCTGGATCTCAGGTCCCGGGGTGGGGGCGGGGGGCAGTGCCAGTGCCTGGAGAGAGAGAGAGCCCAGGCTCCAGAGGCCATGATGGGGCCTGGTGGGCAGGGCCGAGGAGGTCAAGGCCGGGTGTGGTGGGGTCCGGGATGAGGGGCTTGGGGTGACGGGCAGGGAGAACGACCCGTTCACTCAGACGTGCCCTCAGAGGAAGGCAGAGGTGCGTTTTGCCTTCCTCCGGCTAGTGGAACGCTCGGCATTTCTTTCCTTCAGAGCTGGGTTGAACCGGTGTGGCATCTGTTATAGTACGGAGTGCGAGACAGGACAACCTAGAGACCGAATTGAGCCAAGTCATGAGTCCACATTAGCTGGCCAGCGACCACCCCCTGCCCTGTTAGGGTACAGGTACAGAGAATGGCCCCGAGCCGAAAAAAGCAGGAAGGTTTCAGACTATCCTAAGCTAGAGCTCCGTGACTTTAGGCACGGCGGTTGAAACAACACTATACCACCTACTCCGCAGCTGTGTGGTCCGGGACCAGCCTCGGGCCCCCGTTTCGTTTCGGTTACAGTCTTTAAGCGAGCAGGTTTACAGAAACAGATAGCTCCAATTAAGGAACATTCTTTCAGGCGTTAAGCAAGCACAATCAATTTTACGACAGGCAGCTGGAAAGTTTAAACACTTAGTTACAAGTTAATTGCTTTGTTTTATCTCCGCAAGGTACGTATTTCCAATTACAGACATAGGTCAAGCGGACATCGGTCACCTAGCGAGCAAGCATAAGTTTTCAAGTGGGCCTTTACAGCGTCCAGACAGGCCTCGGTCCAGTTATTGTGCATTCTTTTTGACCACTTGGAAAGCTACTAGCACCGTTCCGGGCCTCACCTCACTCACGCGGAACTACAGAGTGATGACCTGGGGTGGGTGGGTGGGTGTGTGTGTGTGTGTGTGTGCTCCCTCCTGTGGTGGGAAGGGTGATCTGCTCGCCCACCCGGCGTGGTGTCCCCCACCCCTGCCCCATCTTGGCGTTTACAGAAAACAAACACGAACACAAGAGAGGGAGCCGGAGGAGGAGGAGGAACATATGCTGCTATCCAGGTTATCCTGGGAGGCTTCCTAGCCATTTCTGAGGAAACAGTGTCTCCTGGCTGTCTCCCGTAGTTTTATTTATTGACTTATTTATCTATTTTTCCTTTTGGCTTGAACCCATTCTTTTCGTTTCGGCATCTCATCTGACATCCTCTTCTGAGAGGAACCTGGAAACGTTTCCCCGTGTTGCATCTTTTCAGGCTCTGTACGACTGACGAGCATCGTCCCTCTTCAGTCACTGGGCTCTTTGCTAGCCAGGCCTTAATTCTCCACGTTGTAAACCCCAGATCGGATCTCCGCCCGGAGTCCTGTAGAGACCCACCGAATCGATGTTTGGACTGGGATGTCTCGTAGACCTTACCTATTAAAAACCGATCCAGGCCAGGCTTGGTGACTCACGCCTGTAATCCTAGGCCAAGGCGGGGAGGAGGACCGACCGCTTGAGGTCAGGAGTTCGAGACCTGCCTCGGCAAAAGCAAGACCCCCGTCTCTACCAAAAATAGAAAAAAATTAGCCGGGCATGGTGGCACACGCCTGTAGCCCCAGCGATTTGGGAGGCTGAGGAAGGAGGATCGCTGGAGCCCAGGAGTTTGAGGCTTCCAGTGAGTGAACTATGCCCTGCTCCCCCGCCACCCCTCCCCATCATCTCTAACGAAATGACAGTAAAATAAAATAAAATAAAATAAAGCTCAGAAAAAAAAAAAAAAAGTACTATGTAGTGAGACCGATCCTAAGAACACGGGGGCGGGGAAGGAAGTCACTACCACGGTATAAAATTGTATAAACGTTACCCGATTCTGTGTGCGTGCGTTTTCTGAGAAATGACCCCCTTTTGCTATGGGGCCGGGACTGGAGTCCCAGTTTGGGACCATAGGATTCCCCGCACTCGACTCCAGACTGATTCGACCTAGGGTTAGCTCTGTGTAAACACTCTTTAGACGTGGGTGTTTTATGGATTTCTGTCCTTCGGGAGAAACGACTGGCCCGGGTACAGGAGTGAGTGAATGTACCGACCGTCTTCTCCCATCTCTCTCTCTCTCTCTCTCTCTCTCCCTCCCACACACAGGCACACGCGCGCGCACACACACACACACACACACACACACGCCGTTTCCGGGAGCGCCCACTTCATGCGCTTCGGTCCACCGTGACAGATAGTCCAACTGTGAGATCATCGTGAGTGGCTGCGCCTAGGCCCCGCTCTGAACCTCTCCGTACTGTTCGTGTGTCTTCAGCAGGTCCTGCCTCCACCCGTGGCATCTAGCACGGGCCGATGGGTCCCTGTCCTCTCTCCCTGCCGTGGACGCCCCCCTCCGGCCCCCCGCCCCCGGGGGCTCTCTGGTCGACTAGTGGTGGGGAGTGTGCCCGAGGGCTGAGAGACGTGGTCCGAGAGGGGCCGGGAGGAGGCCTGCGACCCAGTGTGTACCCACTCCCGCCCCCACGCTCCCTCCCCCACGAGGGAGCCCGTCCTTTCCAGGCTGACACTTGGATCGGTGGATGACGGGGGTCACCTGGCGGCGGGCGAGCGTTATGGGAAAATCCGGTAGGCGTGTTGCGACGTCCTGCCACAGAGATGGCTCTGGCGACAGCCTCGGGCCGCCCCACCCTGGCCCCCCGGCCAGGCCCCGTGAATGTGTTCTCTCTGTCCCTGACTTCTTTCTTTGTTTCACCAGCCGGCGTGCTCTGAGAATGTGAAGTGTATCATAGTTCCACCCTGGGTTTCATGATCCTAAGATAGGAAGGGGTTTTATGATTCCACGACAGAAAGGTTTTCTCATCCTATCATCTCTCCCCCCCCCCCTTTCTTTCTTTCTCTTCCTCCTTCTGCCTTTTCTTTACTTCTTTGTTCTTTCCTTCTTTCAGTCTTCCTGTCTTCCTTCCTGCCTGCCTGCCTTCCTTCCTTCCGTATTTCTTTCCTCTCTTCCTTTCTCCTGTTATCCTGTGTTTCTATCTCTGTTTTTTCCATCTTTCTTCCCCCTTTCTACTTTCCTACCTTCTTTCTTTCTCATTCTCTCCTTTCTCTCTCCTTCCTTCTTCCTTTCTGTCTCTTTCTATACTGTCTCTCTCCTTCCTTCTCTCTATCTTTTTCTCTTTCCATCTTTCCGTGCTCTTTCTTTTTCTCTCTTAATTTCCTTTCTTTTTCTTTTCTTTCTTTCCCTCCTTCTGTCTCTGTCTGTCTTTCTTTCTTTCTTCTTTCTTTCTGCTTCCATCCTTCCTTCCTTTTTCTCATTCTCTTTCTTTCTGCCTGTCTTTTCTTTCCTTATTTCTTCTTTCCTTCTGTCTTTCTGTGTTTCCTATCTCCTTCCTCCCTTCCTTTTTCTTTCTTCCCCGTGCCCTCTTCCTGTCTTTTCTTATTTACTGTTTTCTTCTTTCTGACTTTCTCTCTCTGTTTCTCCGTCTCTTTTCTTTCTGTTCTTTTCCTTTCTCTCCCTTTCTCTCTTTCTGTTTCTGCCTGTCTGTCTCTCGGCTATGTTGTGGTCTGTGCAGAGACGGGTTTGGTGGACGATGTCGGTGGTCGGGCCGACCCATCCTTTCTTTGATCCCAGTGCTAGCCAGGCCGGGGCCTGCTTAGCTTCCAAGATCAGACGAGATTGGGCGCGTTCAGGGTGGCGTGGCCCTAGACTGACCCGTCATTTTTCGATGGCTTCCGTGGGGAGTAGGGGGACTGTGTTTGATGCCCCCGGGGGACCTTCTGGACTCTGAAATGATGGGCTCCAGAGGGTTGCCCCGTGTTTTGCAGCAGACCTCTGGTGGCTGGCGCCGGTTGTGGTCGGGCTCCACCTGGCGGCCGCTTTTCTACAAGTCTCTTGTCCTCTGAATCTTCGGTGCAGCAGGCAAAGCAGGGGACAGTCCCCGATGCGAGCGAGGCTGAGTTCCGGGAAGCAAGCAGCCTTCGCGGGGCCATCTGGTTCGTGCCGGGACGCCGGCTGGGACATCTGGGAGGCAGAGCTTGGGCCTGCAGGGCTGTGTGGCGGGAGGACGTTGTCGCCGCGCTTCCAGGCTCAGCCAGCCAGGCGGCTTGCGGGGCTGCCCGGGCAGGTCGACCAGCACGCTGTGGCCGCTTTGGAGACCCGACCCACCCCGCGGGGACAGGAAGGAGACGGCACACGCGGGCGGGAGAGGGGGGTGTCCGGCGACCGGCCGCCGTCCCGTGCATGCGTGTCCCTCTCCCTCGGCCTCGCCTTTCCCACCCATTTTCCCTGGTTCCCGCTCAGGAGGCAGGGACAGCCCTGTGAGTGGCACCCAGTCGTCCGTGGCTTCTTCCGAGTCCTACTCTGGGGGCGCGGACCGGGCCCTGGGTGGCGCGGGTGGCCGGCGAGGGCGACCCCTGTCGGCCCGCGGGCGCTCGTGGGCCGCGGCGGTCCCGTCCCGATGTTTTCTCCTCCACAAGTCCCCGTGCTGGGGCCGGGGACTGGGGCCGGGGACCGGGCCCTGGGTGGCCCTGGGTGGCGCGGGTGGCCGGCGAGGGCGACCCCTGTGGGCCCGCGGGCGCTCGTGGGCCGCGGCGGTCCCGTCCCGATGTTTTCTCCTCCACAAGTCCCCGTGCTGGGGCCGGGGACCGGGCCCTGGGTGGCCCTGGGTGGCCGGCGAGGGCGACCCCTGTCGGCCCGCGGCCGCTCGTGGGCCGTGGCGGTCCCGTCCCGATGTTTTCTCCTCCACAAGTCCCCGTGCTGGGCCCTGGGTGGCGCGCGTGGACGGTGAGGGCCTCCCTGGCCCTCTACGCCACGGGGGCCGACCAGATGTCCCTGAGTGCCCCTTGTCTGCTGGCGCTGGGGACCTGCTGGGGACAGGTGGCCGTGTCGAGTGTCGTGGGGGCAGGCGTGTTCAAGTGGCTCGGTCCCCGTCTTCCTGCGCGGTGTTTTTGATCACCTCATATCGTCATCTTCCGCCTGCAGGTTAGTACTGACACGCTGTCCTTCGGCGACTGTCGCTGGAGGGGTTGGGCCTCCGCACGCGGACAGGGTTCTGGGTTCCTGGGGATCCAGCGCCCTGCCCTGTTCCCTTTGAGCTGACCGCCTGGGCCCGCGCGCCGGCTCTAGGGCGTCGGAGTGTCCCGACGGTGGTGCCCGCCTCTCGCGTTGGTCTCTTGTCCCCTCGAGAGACGGCACCCGGGGGAGGGGGGGAGGTTTGCGGCAACCTTCCCCCTTACCCCGCTGGCTCTGTGCCGTTGCGTGTCAGGCGGTCCTCGTCTTTGGGTTGTGCTTGGGAGGCGGGGCTGGCGAGGCTGAAGCGGGCTCCTCCGATCGCTGTCCTCGCCGGTCTGACTGACCTCCCCCAACCCTCCCCGTCCTCGGGGCCTGATCGATGTGGTGACGTCGCGCTCTCCCGGGCCTTGAGCCGCGTGCCAGGCGAGGGACGGTCCATTCATGGTGAATGGTGGCCGCTCTTCTCGTTCTGCCCGCGGGCACCTCACCTCTCCTTCCCCGCCTGTGGGCGGTGCGTGGGAGGCGCGGGTGCGAGACTATCCGGCCCGACCGCGGTCGCCCCGCCCTCGGCCTCGTGGCGTTGGCGGGGGGTCGTGAGTCCTCTTGACGCAGCGGGCAGCCCTCGCTCGCCCTGTGTGGCTGTTGCCTGGCCGGGGTCCCCCCTGCCCGCGACGGACGGGTGCGGGGCCGTGCCGCCCGCCCGGTCGCGCGCCCCGTTTGGCGCGCGGCTGCTGGGTCTGTGTGGCCCTTTTGTGGTGCCCCCGGAGCGCACCGGGTTGTTCTCCAAGGTGCCCGAAACCGAGCGGTGGTTGTCGTCCTCGTTCCCGGCGTCCCCCCTCTGGTCGCCGCTGCAGCGTCTGCTGCGTTGGGTACACCCTCGAGCAGCGTGCTTGGGGTTGGGGGGGTCGAGGCGGGCAAGCCTAGAGGCATCCTCCTGCGCTGCGTGGGCGGGCGGGGGGCGTTGTCTCGGCGTCCCCACGATGTGTGCGTGGCGGACTTCGAAAGGCGAGCGCACGGCTTGTGCTCTTCCCACCCTGCCCGAGGGGGGGGTGGTTGCACGGTCGTGTGGGCGATCGTGGTGGGGCTGGGCCGGCGACGTGGTGCCGGCCGGCCCCGTGGGGGGCCTCTGCCACCGGCCTGGTCTGCCTCGGTGACCCCTCTCCCATACCGACGGGGGAGTGTTCCCCTCGAAGTGAGGGGGCTTTTGGACCAGGGGCCCCGACCGCGAACGCTCAGGAGTCGCCAACCGTGCGTGTTTTGCCCCATGCCGCAGACCCCCCCCACACCTCCCCCAGGGCGTGCCTGAACGCCTCCGCCCAGGGCCCTTACGGGGGCGACCGGGGGTCGGGGGCGATCCACCTTCGGCGAGAAAGCGTCTTCTCTAGCGATCATGGAGGCGTGTCCTCTTCTGGGGTTTGTCGGATCCCCCAGCCCGCCGCCTCTCTGCGCGTCGTCAGCCGCCGCCCCTGCGGCTGCCAGTTGTGCGTGGGCAGAGTTCCCTCCTCCCCTGCCGTGGGGGGGAGCGGTCCGCCGGCCCCCGCGGTGGGGGCCGAGTGCCACTCTTCGCCTAACGTGGTCCGCGCCTCCCCCCTGAACTCTGGGGGAGGGTCACGCCGGGCCGGGCCGGCGTTCCAGCTGTGAAGGGCGCCCGCGTGTGTGCGCTGCGTGCCCCGGCCGCGGGTCGCCCCGGTGTGCGCTGGGGGAAGGGGGTGGTGGTGCGGCCCGTCTCGCGCCCCCTCCCCATCCCCTGTGAGCGTGCGGCCCTCCACCCGGTCCCGTGCCAGGCCGCGGATGGATGGGCGCTCCCGTGCTGGCGCCTGTGGATTGCGGCTGGGGGGACCGCCCGGCCAACGAGGGGGTCGTTCCACCGGTGCACGGTGCTCCCCGGAGCGAGACAGGATTGGGAAACGGACGAGAATGGGATTAGGCGCGGTGGCGTGCGGGCCGAGGGCCGAAGGCCGGCGTCGCTCTGGGACGCCCCGGTGGTGAGGCCGTGGCCCCGTTGGGAGGGTCGAGGGGTGCCGAAGGCTTTGGCCGGCTGGCGTCACGGGCGCGTTGCGGGACCGCTCTCGGGTTTGGGGCGGTGGGATCCCGTGGCGTTGTTTCCCCAGTGGCCCGGTCGCGGCGCAGGTCTCGCCTCCCCACGGGCTCTCGTGCCTCGCCCTCGCGGGGGTCTCATCCCTGTTCGAAAGGGTGCTCCTTCTCTCTTCCTCACGGCTGCCGACCGCCCCGCGACGAGCGTTCGCCCGACTGCGCTGCCCGAACCTGACCTCGCCGCGGGGAGGGGGCGTCGCCCTGGCCGCCAAGGCCCTGGACGGCGCCCCCCACCCCCCCGGCGACGTGCCTCGGTTGAACGGTCGGCGGGCCTCCGCGTGGCGGGCCGGACGGCGTTGGGGGGCGGCCGGTCGCGCGTGCGTGCAAGAAGAGCGTTTTTCCGGAGCTACACGCGACCGCGATGGCGGTCGGGGTCCGGGCCCTGCGAGGTGCGCGGGGGGTTTGGGGAGCTCGCCGAAGGCGCAGCCGGTCGTCCCAGGTGCCGCGGGACCGCCCTTGTGCGCGGAGGCCACTGGCGGTGAGATCCCGTGCGTGTCCTGGCCGGTGGGCTGCCGTCTGAGGCTTGCTACATCCCTCCCCTCGGGCCTCCTGGTGCCCGTCGGCCCCTTCCCCCGTCGTCGCCTTATGCCGCGCCCGGCGGCCCCCACCCCGCTCGCCGCCGCCTTGAGCCATCTCGTCCTCTCCCGTCTGGCTTTCGTAGCCGGGAGGGCGTCCGTGCCCCCGGTGCTGCATCGCTCTCCCCCCCGTGTGTCCGTAGCGGCCTCTCCCGTGGTCCGCCGCCGCCCGCCCGCTTGCCCGCGGTGGCGTTGCGTGTCGATGGCGTGTGGGGCGCCGTCGTCCCCCGCGGTGGCCGTCTCCCCCGGTCGGTGGGTTCGCG
>NW_027182940.1:175000-195000 GCF_041146395.1 Eulemur rufifrons
GGGTGACGTGCCGACACACCAGGAGGCCCTTCTCACACGTGCGCGTGAACACGCAATCAACACGTTTATGAACTAGAAAGGGATCTGGTGTGACTTTGCTATTATTTCCCCTCCCCTCCTCCCCGCGCTGAGAATGAGTTTCCCCGGGCTCGTGTGCCCGCCTGGGAATCGGCTGCAGACGCCATGGCCCCGGGTCGACCACATGTTGCCCTGGGGTCCACCAGATGTCTCTGGCGAATTGGGGCCCTAGGGTGCTTGTGACGGTGTGGTCACTAGGTGTCGCTCTGGGCTCAGTATTCTTCCTTCTCGCTGTGACTTTGGTCTCTTTTTTTCGAAATTTCTTTCTTTCTTCCTCTTTTGCCCTGTTTCCATTTTCCCTTCTTAATCTCTTTCTCTCTTTTTGTTGCTTTTTTTCCACGGCAGATGGGTGATGTGTGTGTGGAGGAAACGCGGCGTCAGGGAGAAGACACATCTCACACGTGCTCGGGAACACCCGATCGTCACGCTTCTGAGTACCGACCGATGGATCTGGTCCCGAATTTTTTAATAGTTTTCTCCTCTCTCTCTCTCTCTCTCTCTCTCCCCCCCCCTTCCTTCTCTTTCCTTTCTCTCCCTTCCTTTCTTTCTTTCTCTCGCTCTCTCGCTCTCGCTCTTCTTTTCTTTCTGACAGAGTCTCTCGTTCTGTTGCCCTGGCTAGAGTGCCATGGCGTCAGCCTAGCTCACAGCAATCTCAAACTCCTGGGCTCAAGCGATCAGACTGCCTCAGCCTCCCGAGTAGCTGGGATTACAGGCATGTGCCAGCATGCCCAGCTAATTGGATATACGTGTGTGTGTGTGTGTGTGTGTGTGTGTATATATATTTTTATATATATATATATATATATATATATATATTTTTTTTTTTTTTTTGAAACAAAGTCTCACTCTGTTGCCCAGACTAGAGTGCCGTGGCGTCAGCCTAGCTCACAGCAACCTCAAACTCCTGGGCTCAAGCGATCCTACTGCCCCAGCCTCCCGAGTACCTGGGACTACAGGCATGCGCCACCGTGCCCGGCTAATATTTTTCTGTATATATTTTTAGATACTGTTTCTGTATATATTTTTAGATATATAGTTTCTTTCTATTTTTAGTAGAGATGGGGGTCTCGCTCTTGCTCAGGCTGGTCTCGAACTCCCGACCTTGAGCGATCCACCCGCCTCTACCTCCCAGAGTGCTAGGATTACAGGCGTGAGCCACCCCGCCTGGCGTGTACGTTCTGTATTCACAGCCAGACGGAAGGCAGGGAGAATGTTACCCTTTCAAAGCCCGCCCTGCTCGCCTCTCAGCCCACCGATGGCACTCTGAATCCCGTGGCATTCCTTCACTCAGCTGAATTCTTCAGCACCCGACCCCCCCCCACCCCACCCCCGTGCCACGGGAGTTCGTTCTCATGGCAGAGCCATCGAGGCTGTTGCCACACGTGTTGTAGGTGCCTAGGCAGACTGTGCCCTGGCCCCGAGGAGGTACGGAACCGCCTATCGCCTCGGGAGGGAGGGACAAGATGTGTCCGTGTCCAAGGCGACGTCCTGTCGATCACGAGGAGGCCTGCAAAGGCTCGTATCTGCCAGGCATTGAGCCACATCACATGAAACACCGGTGTGTTCCTTCACTTAGGTGGTGTCGCGTGTTGATACTCACAGAGGATGATAAACCCACTCGCATGCCGGCTGAGCCCCCTGTGTCTCCTCCTCTATCCACTGAGGGAAAAAACCGCAACAAAAGGTAGAAAACCACAGGGGGGGGGAAGAGAGCCCGTCGCTCTCCCTATGTGACCGTCCGGAGTGCTCGTTCAGATGGGAGGAGGTGTGTTTGTGTGTGTGTGTGTGTGTGTGTGTGTGTTTCATTGATTTTGGTGCCATCTTTTCTCTGCAGCTGCGTCAGAGGACAGCGATTTTTCCGATTTTCACTCCGCTGAGTGAATTGCCTTTTGAAGAGAATGTCCACAGGAAGCCTACGGTCCTCCCGCGGGGGTGGCCCTCCTCTAGAAATGAATCTCGTTTCTTGAACGGAGGGGACTTGTTGACGCCATCATGCTTTCGGGACGACTTCTCAGACGCTAGCTTTGGACCGCAACATAGGTGCCCCCGACATTGCCTCAAGGGTTCCGTGGTGCCTCCTGTCAAGAGACCCCACCGACCGTCCCCAGCCTGCCCGCTCAAGGGAGCCGGGCCCCTTCTGATCTGTCCGCCCGCCGGTGAAGCTCCCTCCCGAGGGTCGGAAAGCCCACCTGTTTCCCAGTTCGGTTGAATGATGGGGCACCCGGGCAGGGCACTGGCACCGAGTGACTCCATTCTGAGTCTGTCTGCTCTGGGGGGCGGGGGCGGGGGCGGGGGCGGGTGGGGGGGCAGTTCCGTCTCGACCCGGTGGCCTCCTACCGACTGACTCGATGGGACGGACCATTCTCACTCAGGATCGTGTACCTTCTTGGCCTAGGCACATCCCGGCACTGAAAGCCACTTTTCGGGGACACTCTCCCACGTACAGATAGATGGCCTGCACGAGTGCTCTTCCTTTCTCGAAACACTGGAAATCTGTCCTCAATTTTACCTGACCTACCTGACGGTGTGTGATAAAGGAGCATAGAACCCTCAGCCACCCTCCACCTTCCCGCTGTCCCGAGAGACAGTGCCGAGCGTGAAATTCTATCCCTGACTCTCTGTGTCCACCGGAACGTGGCCTGACTGCAGTGACGTCAGCTACGTCAAGTCGTTCTCTGGGTAGGGAAAGAACTTAACCAGATAGGCCCTATCGGTCGCTTCTCTGTTCTGATAGTTTTGTGGCAGCCATTTCTTTCCCCCTCTCTTTTCTTTTTCTGTCTCTCTCCCCCACCCCCACCCCCAAATTCTTTCTACGAAGACGTTTAGGATGTCAGATTCTGGCCACATGCCCCCCCCTAGGCATAGGGGGGCCAGCATAGACAAAGGTCTTCGGTACCAAGTGTTCATTCCACGGTGACAGATATTGCCACTCTTGTATTGACCAGGGCGAGATGGTGAGTGGGTCAACTCTGAAACTCCCTGTACTCTACTTCTCTCTTGGGTAGGTCCCTGCCCCAACCCTCCGGCTTCTAGCACACACCCAGGGGCACTCTCTCCTCTCTGGATAAAGTTCCAGATGATCCGATCCGCTCCGAGGAGGAAGGGGAGCTGGCCGGGCCACCCACTGTGCGCCCCACCCCCGTCAGTCATAGGGTCCGTTCTTTTCAGGATGACACCGGCAGCGGTTGCTGGGTGTCACCTAGCGGCCACTTTGATCAGACCTCGGGATCCGGAAAGTCAGGTGACGTTGGGAGTTTAAGAGCTGACTCCCGGGAGGTGTGGAGGGCGGGGAGGAGAGCACGGTCCGGACGGTCCCACCCTCTTCTTCCCGGGCCCGCAGCTCTGGGCCCGCCCGGGGCAGCCCTAGCCTCTAGCGGGTCTCCGCCCACCCGCCCTGTTGTCTGCGGGAGGCGCCCCTCCTCCCGCTCTCTGCCTCCTCCCGGGACCGTAGGCCTCTGCCCGTCGTCTTTTTTATTTTTATTTTTTCCCTTTTGTTTGTTTCTCTTTTATCTTGTGTTTTAGGCTTATCGAATATCATATCGTATAAAAACTTAAATCACAGAATGAATTATATTAAGTAACAAGATGTGGCTTTTTATCCTACGCCGAGAACGATGAATTTTTCTCTTCGTGTCCATTTTCCTGTCCTGGAAGAAATACAAAGTTGCTCGTGATACTTCCCCATCATCTTCCAGTTTCCCCGACTGTCAACACGATGTATTCGATCGTATATCTTTGTGTGTGCACGTGGGCGCCTGTACCTATTTCTTTTCGGCATCAGTCTCAGGTCTTTTGGCACCTAGGGGGGAAAAAGGAGAAACCAATAAAGGACAGAAAGACGTTCTGTCGTTTTACGCTCCCCACCACCACCACCACCACCACCACCACTTTTGGGAGCTTGTAGTCTGGCCTATGTCCCCAAGGCAGGTTAAATCTTTTCTTAAAACTCCCAAGTGGTCCCCTGCCCCGCCCCCCCCCCCAGGTGGGCGGCCGGCAGAGTTCACAGGCTTTGTTTTTGGCAGAGCCTGGACGATTGAAATAATTAACCACAATCAACGCTAAAGCTGAGAACCCCTCCCCCCCTCATTAAAAGCTCTGTATTTCTGCCTAGCCCTATGTTCCGGGAAATTCGGAGGCTTGAGATGGGAAGGTCTACCCTATTTTCTCCTTTACCGGCAAAATAGACTCTCTCTTTCCTTCCTCCTCAAACAGCTTGTCCTCGTTATTCGGCCTCGTGGGCAAGTGGCCGAGCTTTCGGTAACACCAAGTCTTCTAAGTTGTGTTGTGTTATCGGTCTTGTTTTCTTTCTTTTCTTTTCTTTTCTTTTCTTTTTTTTTTTTGAGACAGGATTTCTTTCACTCTGTCCTCTCCCAGGCCGCCTTGGCCTGATTGTAGCTCACAGCAAGCTCCAAATCCAGGGCTTAAGTGATCCTCTCTGCCTCAGCCTTCTGAGTAGCTGGGACTATAGGCAAATGCTGCCACACCCGCCATAATTTTTCTTTTTTTTTTTTTTGTTGGTAGAGATGAGGTCTCATCGTGTTACCCAGGCTGGTCTCCAGCTGCTGGGCTCAAGTCACGCTCCCGTCTCTGCCTCCCAAGTTGCCGGGATCACGGGCATGAGCCACCATGGCCAGCCAGGTTATTTAAAGGTGATCGCTTTGCTATCCTGATACAAAACCCCAAATGTGCGAGTTTAAGGCACCAGACGGAGGGAGTCCCCACACTACATCGTCACGAACATTGAGGGTGGCTCACGAAACAGCTGGGATGTGGCCACACAGTAGTGATCGAGGAGATATATTCTAGTGGGATAGCAGAAATATAGAATGTCCTGAAGACACTAAATGTCGGAATGCCACAGCAGTCAATGGCTGACAAACTTCCATTCCATCGTGTCATGGTAGGCGGCTTACTTTTCTCCTGCTCCCTCGGTATGATTAAGGCCTGACGTAGAAAATGTCTACGTCTCATCCAAATCCATCGAGACGATGGAAGGGGGAACTGGGAGAGGAATAAAGAAAAACAAGAGGGGGAGAAGGAGGAAACTGCCTCCCCTGCCCCCATGCTACCCAATTAATAAATGAAGAATGGGCCGGGCGTGGTGGCTCACGCCTGTAATCCTAGCACTCTGGGAGGCCGAGGCGGGTGGATTGCTCAAGGTCAGGAGTTCGAGACCAGCCTGAGCGAGACCCCGTCTCTACTAAAAATAGAAAGACATTATATGGACACCTAAAAATCTATATAGAAAAATTAGCCGGGCATAGTGGCGCATGCCTGTAGTCCCAGCTACTCGGGAGGCTGAGGCAGTAGGATCGCTTAAGCCCAGGAGTTTGAGGTTGCTGTGAGCTACGCCACGGCACTCACTCTAGCCTGGGCAACAAAGTGAGACTCTGTCTCAACAAAAAAAAAAAAAAAAATAAATGAAGAATGGCCTCTTCCCTCCTCTTCCCAACCCCTAACTATGCCTGGAGGTGTATCGTAGGCCTACAGTCCTAAGAAATGTACAACTACTGATAGTAATGGGAAGAAATGCAGTCTAATAGGTTTCTGTGCAGTGGGACACCTGGCCAGGGCACTTACGGTGAATGGAGCTTGCAGGGCGGGCGGGAGGTTGCTCTGGGTGAGTCTGTGAGTTGGCGGTGAGTGGTGAGTGAATGTGAAGGCCTAGGACATTACTTACTGTAGGTTTTCATAAACCCTGGACACTTAGGCCACACGACATTTACCTTTAGAAATTTCTTTCTTCAATAATACATTAACCTTAGCTTACTGTAAGTGTTTTCACTTCATAAACTTTTCCATGGTGGTTTGGCTTTTTTTTTTTTGTTTGTTTGTTTGTTTGTTTTTCTTTCTTTCTTTTAAACTTTTGGACTCTTTTGCAACACCACGACTTAAAACACAAATGCGTTGCACTGTTGTACACAGATATTTTCTTTCTCTGTGTCCTTATGTGTTCCGTAAGCTTTTTCCTACTTTTAAAGTTTTTATCGTTCTATGCACTTTTCAAAATAATAAAAACTAAAACGGGGGGGGGGGGTGGGAGAGGGAAGGAGAGAAATACACACACATGAATATGTTTCCCAAGTGAACTGAGGAAGGGGGCCGAGTCAAGGTTCTCAGGGAGCCACCAGTGATGAAACGGTCAGGCTCAGAATCAGCATTGCAGAGTGGCTGCAGAGCCGGGGGGCCTGGACTGGCTACCTGGACGACACTCCGTGTTTGGTAACTTGGCGAGTCATACATCCTCTTGAGCCTCAGCCTCTTCATCTGCAAATGCAGAAATCATGGTGCCTACCCCACAGGGATATTGTGCAGAGTGAAAAAGCAAATGCAGGCAAAGCCCACAGAAGCACGCGTGGTAAACAGTAAGCCTTTAATCGTGGTCACAGTCGTTGTTATAGGATCATCTTCCTATGTCCTTGTCTTTTAAAGATTAGCAGAACCTCCCAGAAGATGAGAATGGGCTCCCCCTGAGCAAGTCTCGGCTGTAAAGTCACAGGCATGTTGAGCATGTGGCACAGAAGGCAGAATAAAAACCTGATCCCGGAACATTATGTTCCTGCAGGACATGAAATCATTGAAGGTATGGGAAATCCTACCTCATATCCGTTTTACTAGAACACCTATGATTGCGTACGCACATGGACGCACGCGCACGCGCACCCCAAACTTTTTGAGCTTCACAAAACAGCGTAACCAAGGAACACACTATGATGCTTCTTAGCGATCTATTTAGGCCCAGGTTACTCGTCACTCTGAGCCTGCCTCCTTATCTGTCCAATGAGAATAGTGTTTGTCACAATTATCGTCATCGTCATCCTACCTAACGCTTCTGGTAAAATTGAAGTGTGAGAACACCCGCTAGACAGAAAATCCATGTTATCTCTCAATTTTTCTTCCTCCTGATTTCTATCTGAATCTGTGAGCTCGCTTTGGTTCACTTCGGTTTTTCAAGAGGCTCCGGTTACCTTCTCTCCCACCTATATCGGATTGGGTCTGACGGAAGAAAGAAGGAAAAAAAAAAAAAAAACATAGTAAAGAAAGCAGAACAACATTTGTTTCTGAAGCAACCGATCAAACATTGCTGATGAGCCGGTCTTTTCTATTTCAGTAAACCAAGGAGGCCTATTGTCACGAGGATGTGAGGGGCCCGGGTAAGATTGGATGATTACCCCTAAAGGAGACAAAGCAGACAGACTATGGCACATGTGATCTTAGCCAAGAGAATAAACAGTGACCTCTCTGCCGAGTTGGGCCTTAGCATACCAAAGGGAAATAAAGGTGTAATAGGATGCTCAATTTTTACTCTGGAAACAGAGGTTGGTTGGGCACTGAACTGAGAACACTGAATTTTTTACCCTCCTTGATATTCACATAGGCTTAGAGGAGGCAAAAAAAAAAAAAAAAAAAAAAGAATACTGAGCCTATAAGTCATCCCTAAAACTCGGATTTTATGTTCCCTTGCCTTTTCATAACTGAGCAACACACAACATTAAAGAATGGACACAGGCCGGATGCGTTGGCTCAGGCCTGTAAACTTAGCACTCTGGGAGGCCGAGGCGGGAGGATCGCTCAAAGTCAGGAGTTCGAGACCAGCCCGAGCGAGAGTGAGACCCCCCGCCCCCGTCTCTACTAAAAATATAGAAAGAAATTGTCCAGACAACTAAAAATATATAGAAAAAAATTAGCCGGGCATGGTGGCACATGCCTGTGGTCCCAGCTCCTGGGGAGCCTGAGGCAGGAGGATCGACTGAGCCCAGGAGTTTGAGGTTGCTGTGAGCTAGGCTGACGCCACGGCACTCACTCTAGCCCGGGCAACAGAGTGAGACTCAGTCTCGGGGGGGGGGGGGCCCAAAAACAAACAAACAAACAAAAAAACTGGAAGGGACACAGACTTCCACAGGTTTGTGTGTGGCCCCTTTTACTTATTAACGCTACAGGACCTTAATTATTTGTGCTCTGAATCTGATATTCAAATTATCCTTGTGGCCAACGCGTTTGAACAGTAGATGGTAGGGGAAGAAGAGTTCACCTCCTGAATAGATGACAAGTAACGGGAGTACTGGTGAAATTACAAGTGGCTTACGTTTACACACTGAAAATCCCAGTTAGCCGCTACCATGAGTTCAAAGAAGAGATCTAAATTTCTGACCCTATGACCCTAAAAGATATTTCCTCCCATGGTGTCACAGATAAAAATAAAACTGCATCCTAGCACTTTGGGAAGCCTAGGGGGAAAGGATCGCTTGAGGCCAAGAGTTTGAAGTTGCAGTGATCTATGATGATGCTACTGCACTTTAGTCTGGGAAACAGAGTGAGGGCCCGTCAAAAGAAAAAAAAGAAAAAGACAAAAAGAAAGAGAGAGAGAGAGAGAGAGAGAGAGAGAGACAGAGACAGGAAGACACAAGGAAAGAAAGAAAGAGAGAAAGAAGAGAGGAGAAGAGAAGAGAAGCGTCAATCTATCCATTGCATTTTCTACCCTTTAGGTGACTGGGCTTCAGCAGGGTGATGTGATCTGACAAAGTTCATGTTGCTAAGAAATAAAGCACTGGAGTTCAAACTCTGAGTTTTCAAAATCCAGCATATCCCCCTACCCACCATACCGTGCCACCTCTGAGAGTGGATATCTCACAGAGGAGAGCTGTGGAGGCCATTCTTGGACAGACAGAGTCAAGTAGTGGAGACCATGGAGTCTCTGCTCTGCAGCCAGTCTAGAGACATATGGAGCCATTAACACTGCTTGTGAGGAAAATACCATGTCATAGGGAAACAGAAATATTTTCCGCCTTAGGCAGATACAATTTAGGAAAAGACCCGAAACCCCTCTTCTTCTAACAGTGCTTTCTGGTCAGATGCTGACCCCTTCGATTCACAGATTCAGATACATCATTCAATGCAAGCATTGTCAACAAGTCACTCTTTGCAGCTTTCTGAAATTTCTCGCATATAGCATACTTGTAAAGATGATCACTTATGTGAAGACACCACCCCTCCAGAAAAACAAAAACAAAACCAAAACAGAAGCCCACTTTTCTCTGCTGTGAAAATCAAGATCAGCTTTTATGAGATCCACTAAATTCACACAAGAAGTAAAATATAATCATACTGATATATGCAATTTTTCTCTTAGAACAGAATGCATGGTGCTCCTTATCGTCTCAGATACTGTCAACAGAAAGCACGCGGTGGATGAACAATCTCCGTGAGCTTTTCTACAGAGATGGGGTGGGGGTGTGTGTGTGTGTGTGTGTGTGTGATAAATAATGAGGGTTGAGGAGCAGATAAATGACTGGGGGAAAACAACAACAGCAACAACAACAAAAACCACTTCCTGGTTCCTCGATGCAAGCATTCATTTAAAGGGGATACTCGTATGTATACCTAGGTGGAAAGTGGAAGCAGCTTTAAAAAAAAAAAAAGAAAAATTGCTGCGAGCCCTGGTTATGATACGGCAATAAGCGCTAGCTCTTGGAAGGTGTAAAACATATTCACGGTGGCTTACGCCAATCTGGGATGTACAAAGACGAGCTTGAGCACCACCACCAACCAAAAATATGAATGAATACCTGGCTAGCGATCAGGATCAGACATAATAGAAAAGAAAAAGCTCCCAAGGCTAAAATAATGTGAACACGATTGACTCGTCCATGGAAAAGAACCCCAAATCACTGCAAAATAATTTAAAGAGTTTTATTCTGAGCCCAACGGCCGTGATCATGGCCCAGAGAGCTACGCCCAAGAAGCCTTGAGCAAGCGGACCCATTGTGGTGGGGTGGGTTACAGTTTGGCTTCATACATTTTAGGGAGACAGGAATTACATGTAAAATCACAAATCAAAACATGGAAGGGGTACATTGGTCTGGGCTGAAAAGGCAGGACATCTGGCAGTTGGGGGGGGGCGGGGGAGGGAGGGTGCGGTGTTTACAGGTTTACAGCTGGGTTTAAAGATTCTTTGATTTGCAATTGATGACATAAATGAACCTCTGCCTAAAGGCTTTGCATCATGTTTTCAGTTAAGGTAAGGAGGTCTGCTAATCACAGACAAGCCACTGGACAGTTTACCCAAAACTCAAGTGCCCTGTAGTTCAGTAAACGGTTGGCCTGCTAGATATGCGTTAAGCTTTGTCTTGCCTGGCCTTAGGCCCGTCGGACATTCAGTATCTCATTGTTATAAAATCTGACTCCATCAGGGAGGGGTGTCTGACTTCCCCTGTCCTTGCGGGGCAGCAGCTCAGGTTTAAGGGTTTTTCTAGGGTTCCCTGGGCCAACCACGGGACGGGTCAGCTGGCGGTGGCGGGCGGGGGGCGGCTTAAGATTTTATTTTAGTTCATAGACTCCAGAAATGGTGTTTCCCTGGCAAAGACACACGAGTTCATGAAAAGCTTTCATTCAGTTGGTCTGGCTCCTCCCTGAGGTCGTCTCCCTGCCCCCCACTCCTCCCATCCCCTGGGGCCGGAGCGGGGGGGGGGGGGGGGGGAGGGGTGAAGGCCCAAGAGGAGAGGCGCGTGGGGGAGGTGCCGCTCCCAGAACCAGAGACTCGTCTGGGCCCCACGTAACCCAGCCACCGCGACCGCTTCGCCCGAGGAGGTGCCCAGCAAGTCGTGCTTCTGCCCCTCGGGATTGCCTGCGGGCTGGGGGCGGGGTACGAGCTCCCGGCCCAAGAGGCAAACCCCTAGCCTGGCCGCACAGATGGCCGGGCCCCCGGCGGAGCCCTTCCGCCGTTTTCCACCCCTCCTCCACTCACTGCGCTGACTGCGCATGCGCGCTCGCACGTAGCCGCCTCGGGCTTCTCTCGGGCGGAGCCGCTTTCAGCCGCGACCCCGCCCCGCGAGCTGACTGCGCATGCGCGCTTGCACGTAGCCGCCTCGGGCTTCTCTCGGGCGGAGCCGCTTTCAGCCCCGACCCCGCCCCGCGAGCTGCCGCTTCCAGGCGGCACAGCGCATGGGGGAGGGGACGGAGCTCTAAAGAAATCAGTCCCCTCCGTCTCCTGCCTCAGGAAAAGCCCCAAACCCTTGGAGAACTGCCACCCACCGCCACTGCCGTGTGTGTGTGTGTGGGGGGGGGGGGCGGGGGGGCTGGGTCTTTACTTTGTGTCCTCCTTGTGGCCCAGTCCAAGGCGGCTGGGCTGCCAAACAGATCGTCTCGAGAGGGAGGCAGGAAGGGCCCAGGTCTGGACAGGGGTGGATTGGACCCCTCCACCCTGGGGTGTGGACTTGTGACCGAAAGCTCAGCTGCTTGTCCACGAGGCCGAATAACGAGGACAAGCGGTATGAGGAGTAAGAAAACAGAGAGTCTACTTTGCTGACAAAGGAGGAAATAAATAGGGTAGAGCTTCTCAGTCTCAAACCCCCAAATTTCGTGAACATAGGCCTAGGCAGAAATACAGAGGTTTTTAAAGGAGGGAGGGTTGGTTCTCAGCTTCAGGCAATTACTGCAGTTAGCTGTTCTAAAGGTCCCGTCTCTGCTGAGAAGAAATCCCTTGAACTCTGTGGGCCGCCCACCCTGGGGGCCACCTGGAGTTATAACCAAAGAGTTAACGTGCCTCAGGGATGCAGGCCGGGCTGCAAGTTCCCAAAAGCCTGGGGGAAGTTTTAAAAAGACAGAAAATCTTTCTGCCCTCTTCCCCTCCCACCCCCCCACAAAGCCATTTTCTCTGGTGCAGACTCGGCACCCTCCCTGCCCCCCCCCTCCCCGTGCAGGCCTGTTTGTCCTCAATCATCTGTGAGGTTCACGAGGAGGAGATGCTCTCTCGCTCTCCCCACCCTCTTTCTTCCCTTAGGAAATCCTCAGCGCTGTTCCACACACTCAAGGTGGCGGGCCTGCTCCGGCCACCAGCCACCTCTTGTGCCACCTCCCGCCCCCCCCCCCCCGCCCCCAACGGAGTAGGTGTACAGACAGGAGCACACTTTACCGGAGGGCGCCTGGGGATGAAGAGTTGTGGTGGCCAAATGGGGGATGCGGGGCGGGGAGGAGAGTGGCTGGCATTTGGCAAAGAGTGACACGGAGTGGCCATCCAGGCTTGTCTGAAAAGTGGGACTACGAGCCTGAGAGCGCCGACGGAGTCGATGGACATGGTCACTGCTGTGGGATGTCTCTTTTACCACGATGTAACACCAAAGCAAACCCCTGACCCGCTGGGTCGGAGAAGGCCTTGTGGGCAATTTAGAAAAGCCATGGCGTGGCCATTTGGAATACTTCCTGCCTCTCCGGGAATCAAAAATTAGAAAGGACCATGGGTTCTGTATTAACGTACCAAAGGCAGGCAGAATTTTAGCCTTTTAAAGCCTGCCCTGGCCCTATCTCAGCAAGGCAGTGGCACCCCAAGTTCCGTGACATTTCTGCACTCGGCGGCTGACTTCTTCAGCCATCTGTTGCGATGCCCCTGCCAGGTGGCCACTCACTCGCCCCTTCAGTTCAACCCTTGTACCAGAAAGTGTTGCCTTCTTCCTAACCCCTATGGGGGGACCGGGGGGTGACGTGTGTGGGGGGGGGTAGTGGAAATGGGCAGACCCCACAGGTGCAGCCTCTTCCAGGTCATAATGGGCCTGAGGCAGCGTGGGATTCCCCCGGAAGGGAGGCAGGGTGGCACTACGGCACCGAAGCCTGACGCCGGCGGCCACGTGGATGGTGGGGGACACGTTAGACCGCTGAGATGCAGCCACTGAGAGCCACCCCGCAGCAAGAGGTCTCTCTGGCAGAGCAGGCACTGAGTCCGCAAGTCAAGACAGCTGGGAGGCCTGGGAGACAGAGGCCCTGGATCTCAGGTCCCGGGGTGGGGGCGGGGGGCAGTGCCAGTGCCTGGAGAGAGAGAGAGCCCAGGCTCCAGAGGCCATGATGGGGCCTGGTGGGCAGGGCCGAGGAGGTCAAGGCCGGGTGTGGTGGGGTCCGGGATGAGGGGCTTGGGGTGACGGGCAGGGAGAACGACCCGTTCACTCAGACGTGCCCTCAGAGGAAGGCAGAGGTGCGTTTTGCCTTCCTCCGGCTAGTGGAACGCTCGGCATTTCTTTCCTTCAGAGCTGGGTTGAACCGGTGTGGCATCTGTTATAGTACGGAGTGCGAGACAGGACAACCTAGAGACCGAATTGAGCCAAGTCATGAGTCCACATTAGCTGGCCAGCGACCACCCCCTGCCCTGTTAGGGTACAGGTACAGAGAATGGCCCCGAGCCGAAAAAAGCAGGAAGGTTTCAGACTATCCTAAGCTAGAGCTCCGTGACTTTAGGCACGGCGGTTGAAACAACACTATACCACCTACTCCGCAGCTGTGTGGTCCGGGACCAGCCTCGGGCCCCCGTTTCGTTTCGGTTACAGTCTTTAAGCGAGCAGGTTTACAGAAACAGATAGCTCCAATTAAGGAACATTCTTTCAGGCGTTAAGCAAGCACAATCAATTTTACGACAGGCAGCTGGAAAGTTTAAACACTTAGTTACAAGTTAATTGCTTTGTTTTATCTCCGCAAGGTACGTATTTCCAATTACAGACATAGGTCAAGCGGACATCGGTCACCTAGCGAGCAAGCATAAGTTTTCAAGTGGGCCTTTACAGCGTCCAGACAGGCCTCGGTCCAGTTATTGTGCATTCTTTTTGACCACTTGGAAAGCTACTAGCACCGTTCCGGGCCTCACCTCACTCACGCGGAACTACAGAGTGATGACCTGGGGTGGGTGGGTGGGTGTGTGTGTGTGTGTGTGTGCTCCCTCCTGTGGTGGGAAGGGTGATCTGCTCGCCCACCCGGCGTGGTGTCCCCCACCCCTGCCCCATCTTGGCGTTTACAGAAAACAAACACGAACACAAGAGAGGGAGCCGGAGGAGGAGGAGGAACATATGCTGCTATCCAGGTTATCCTGGGAGGCTTCCTAGCCATTTCTGAGGAAACAGTGTCTCCTGGCTGTCTCCCGTAGTTTTATTTATTGACTTATTTATCTATTTTTCCTTTTGGCTTGAACCCATTCTTTTCGTTTCGGCATCTCATCTGACATCCTCTTCTGAGAGGAACCTGGAAACGTTTCCCCGTGTTGCATCTTTTCAGGCTCTGTACGACTGACGAGCATCGTCCCTCTTCAGTCACTGGGCTCTTTGCTAGCCAGGCCTTAATTCTCCACGTTGTAAACCCCAGATCGGATCTCCGCCCGGAGTCCTGTAGAGACCCACCGAATCGATGTTTGGACTGGGATGTCTCGTAGACCTTACCTATTAAAAACCGATCCAGGCCAGGCTTGGTGACTCACGCCTGTAATCCTAGGCCAAGGCGGGGAGGAGGACCGACCGCTTGAGGTCAGGAGTTCGAGACCTGCCTCGGCAAAAGCAAGACCCCCGTCTCTACCAAAAATAGAAAAAAATTAGCCGGGCATGGTGGCACACGCCTGTAGCCCCAGCGATTTGGGAGGCTGAGGAAGGAGGATCGCTGGAGCCCAGGAGTTTGAGGCTTCCAGTGAGTGAACTATGCCCTGCTCCCCCGCCACCCCTCCCCATCATCTCTAACGAAATGACAGTAAAATAAAATAAAATAAAATAAAGCTCAGAAAAAAAAAAAAAAAGTACTATGTAGTGAGACCGATCCTAAGAACACGGGGGCGGGGAAGGAAGTCACTACCACGGTATAAAATTGTATAAACGTTACCCGATTCTGTGTGCGTGCGTTTTCTGAGAAATGACCCCCTTTTGCTATGGGGCCGGGACTGGAGTCCCAGTTTGGGACCATAGGATTCCCCGCACTCGACTCCAGACTGATTCGACCTAGGGTTAGCTCTGTGTAAACACTCTTTAGACGTGGGTGTTTTATGGATTTCTGTCCTTCGGGAGAAACGACTGGCCCGGGTACAGGAGTGAGTGAATGTACCGACCGTCTTCTCCCATCTCTCTCTCTCTCTCTCTCTCTCTCCCTCCCACACACAGGCACACGCGCGCGCACACACACACACACACACACACACACGCCGTTTCCGGGAGCGCCCACTTCATGCGCTTCGGTCCACCGTGACAGATAGTCCAACTGTGAGATCATCGTGAGTGGCTGCGCCTAGGCCCCGCTCTGAACCTCTCCGTACTGTTCGTGTGTCTTCAGCAGGTCCTGCCTCCACCCGTGGCATCTAGCACGGGCCGATGGGTCCCTGTCCTCTCTCCCTGCCGTGGACGCCCCCCTCCGGCCCCCCGCCCCCGGGGGCTCTCTGGTCGACTAGTGGTGGGGAGTGTGCCCGAGGGCTGAGAGACGTGGTCCGAGAGGGGCCGGGAGGAGGCCTGCGACCCAGTGTGTACCCACTCCCGCCCCCACGCTCCCTCCCCCACGAGGGAGCCCGTCCTTTCCAGGCTGACACTTGGATCGGTGGATGACGGGGGTCACCTGGCGGCGGGCGAGCGTTATGGGAAAATCCGGTAGGCGTGTTGCGACGTCCTGCCACAGAGATGGCTCTGGCGACAGCCTCGGGCCGCCCCACCCTGGCCCCCCGGCCAGGCCCCGTGAATGTGTTCTCTCTGTCCCTGACTTCTTTCTTTGTTTCACCAGCCGGCGTGCTCTGAGAATGTGAAGTGTATCATAGTTCCACCCTGGGTTTCATGATCCTAAGATAGGAAGGGGTTTTATGATTCCACGACAGAAAGGTTTTCTCATCCTATCATCTCTCCCCCCCCCCCTTTCTTTCTTTCTCTTCCTCCTTCTGCCTTTTCTTTACTTCTTTGTTCTTTCCTTCTTTCAGTCTTCCTGTCTTCCTTCCTGCCTGCCTGCCTTCCTTCCTTCCGTATTTCTTTCCTCTCTTCCTTTCTCCTGTTATCCTGTGTTTCTATCTCTGTTTTTTCCATCTTTCTTCCCCCTTTCTACTTTCCTACCTTCTTTCTTTCTCATTCTCTCCTTTCTCTCTCCTTCCTTCTTCCTTTCTGTCTCTTTCTATACTGTCTCTCTCCTTCCTTCTCTCTATCTTTTTCTCTTTCCATCTTTCCGTGCTCTTTCTTTTTCTCTCTTAATTTCCTTTCTTTTTCTTTTCTTTCTTTCCCTCCTTCTGTCTCTGTCTGTCTTTCTTTCTTTCTTCTTTCTTTCTGCTTCCATCCTTCCTTCCTTTTTCTCATTCTCTTTCTTTCTGCCTGTCTTTTCTTTCCTTATTTCTTCTTTCCTTCTGTCTTTCTGTGTTTCCTATCTCCTTCCTCCCTTCCTTTTTCTTTCTTCCCCGTGCCCTCTTCCTGTCTTTTCTTATTTACTGTTTTCTTCTTTCTGACTTTCTCTCTCTGTTTCTCCGTCTCTTTTCTTTCTGTTCTTTTCCTTTCTCTCCCTTTCTCTCTTTCTGTTTCTGCCTGTCTGTCTCTCGGCTATGTTGTGGTCTGTGCAGAGACGGGTTTGGTGGACGATGTCGGTGGTCGGGCCGACCCATCCTTTCTTTGATCCCAGTGCTAGCCAGGCCGGGGCCTGCTTAGCTTCCAAGATCAGACGAGATTGGGCGCGTTCAGGGTGGCGTGGCCCTAGACTGACCCGTCATTTTTCGATGGCTTCCGTGGGGAGTAGGGGGACTGTGTTTGATGCCCCCGGGGGACCTTCTGGACTCTGAAATGATGGGCTCCAGAGGGTTGCCCCGTGTTTTGCAGCAGACCTCTGGTGGCTGGCGCCGGTTGTGGTCGGGCTCCACCTGGCGGCCGCTTTTCTACAAGTCTCTTGTCCTCTGAATCTTCGGTGCAGCAGGCAAAGCAGGGGACAGTCCCCGATGCGAGCGAGGCTGAGTTCCGGGAAGCAAGCAGCCTTCGCGGGGCCATCTGGTTCGTGCCGGGACGCCGGCTGGGACATCTGGGAGGCAGAGCTTGGGCCTGCAGGGCTGTGTGGCGGGAGGACGTTGTCGCCGCGCTTCCAGGCTCAGCCAGCCAGGCGGCTTGCGGGGCTGCCCGGGCAGGTCGACCAGCACGCTGTGGCCGCTTTGGAGACCCGACCCACCCCGCGGGGACAGGAAGGAGACGGCACACGCGGGCGGGAGAGGGGGGTGTCCGGCGACCGGCCGCCGTCCCGTGCATGCGTGTCCCTCTCCCTCGGCCTCGCCTTTCCCACCCATTTTCCCTGGTTCCCGCTCAGGAGGCAGGGACAGCCCTGTGAGTGGCACCCAGTCGTCCGTGGCTTCTTCCGAGTCCTACTCTGGGGGCGCGGACCGGGCCCTGGGTGGCGCGGGTGGCCGGCGAGGGCGACCCCTGTCGGCCCGCGGGCGCTCGTGGGCCGCGGCGGTCCCGTCCCGATGTTTTCTCCTCCACAAGTCCCCGTGCTGGGGCCGGGGACTGGGGCCGGGGACCGGGCCCTGGGTGGCCCTGGGTGGCGCGGGTGGCCGGCGAGGGCGACCCCTGTGGGCCCGCGGGCGCTCGTGGGCCGCGGCGGTCCCGTCCCGATGTTTTCTCCTCCACAAGTCCCCGTGCTGGGGCCGGGGACCGGGCCCTGGGTGGCCCTGGGTGGCCGGCGAGGGCGACCCCTGTCGGCCCGCGGCCGCTCGTGGGCCGTGGCGGTCCCGTCCCGATGTTTTCTCCTCCACAAGTCCCCGTGCTGGGCCCTGGGTGGCGCGCGTGGACGGTGAGGGCCTCCCTGGCCCTCTACGCCACGGGGGCCGACCAGATGTCCCTGAGTGCCCCTTGTCTGCTGGCGCTGGGGACCTGCTGGGGACAGGTGGCCGTGTCGAGTGTCGTGGGGGCAGGCGTGTTCAAGTGGCTCGGTCCCCGTCTTCCTGCGCGGTGTTTTTGATCACCTCATATCGTCATCTTCCGCCTGCAGGTTAGTACTGACACGCTGTCCTTCGGCGACTGTCGCTGGAGGGGTTGGGCCTCCGCACGCGGACAGGGTTCTGGGTTCCTGGGGATCCAGCGCCCTGCCCTGTTCCCTTTGAGCTGACCGCCTGGGCCCGCGCGCCGGCTCTAGGGCGTCGGAGTGTCCCGACGGTGGTGCCCGCCTCTCGCGTTGGTCTCTTGTCCCCTCGAGAGACGGCACCCGGGGGAGGGGGGGAGGTTTGCGGCAACCTTCCCCCTTACCCCGCTGGCTCTGTGCCGTTGCGTGTCAGGCGGTCCTCGTCTTTGGGTTGTGCTTGGGAGGCGGGGCTGGCGAGGCTGAAGCGGGCTCCTCCGATCGCTGTCCTCGCCGGTCTGACTGACCTCCCCCAACCCTCCCCGTCCTCGGGGCCTGATCGATGTGGTGACGTCGCGCTCTCCCGGGCCTTGAGCCGCGTGCCAGGCGAGGGACGGTCCATTCATGGTGAATGGTGGCCGCTCTTCTCGTTCTGCCCGCGGGCACCTCACCTCTCCTTCCCCGCCTGTGGGCGGTGCGTGGGAGGCGCGGGTGCGAGACTATCCGGCCCGACCGCGGTCGCCCCGCCCTCGGCCTCGTGGCGTTGGCGGGGGGTCGTGAGTCCTCTTGACGCAGCGGGCAGCCCTCGCTCGCCCTGTGTGGCTGTTGCCTGGCCGGGGTCCCCCCTGCCCGCGACGGACGGGTGCGGGGCCGTGCCGCCCGCCCGGTCGCGCGCCCCGTTTGGCGCGCGGCTGCTGGGTCTGTGTGGCCCTTTTGTGGTGCCCCCGGAGCGCACCGGGTTGTTCTCCAAGGTGCCCGAAACCGAGCGGTGGTTGTCGTCCTCGTTCCCGGCGTCCCCCCTCTGGTCGCCGCTGCAGCGTCTGCTGCGTTGGGTACACCCTCGAGCAGCGTGCTTGGGGTTGGGGGGGTCGAGGCGGGCAAGCCTAGAGGCATCCTCCTGCGCTGCGTGGGCGGGCGGGGGGCGTTGTCTCGGCGTCCCCACGATGTGTGCGTGGCGGACTTCGAAAGGCGAGCGCACGGCTTGTGCTCTTCCCACCCTGCCCGAGGGGGGGGTGGTTGCACGGTCGTGTGGGCGATCGTGGTGGGGCTGGGCCGGCGACGTGGTGCCGGCCGGCCCCGTGGGGGGCCTCTGCCACCGGCCTGGTCTGCCTCGGTGACCCCTCTCCCATACCGACGGGGGAGTGTTCCCCTCGAAGTGAGGGGGCTTTTGGACCAGGGGCCCCGACCGCGAACGCTCAGGAGTCGCCAACCGTGCGTGTTTTGCCCCATGCCGCAGACCCCCCCCACACCTCCCCCAGGGCGTGCCTGAACGCCTCCGCCCAGGGCCCTTACGGGGGCGACCGGGGGTCGGGGGCGATCCACCTTCGGCGAGAAAGCGTCTTCTCTAGCGATCATGGAGGCGTGTCCTCTTCTGGGGTTTGTCGGATCCCCCAGCCCGCCGCCTCTCTGCGCGTCGTCAGCCGCCGCCCCTGCGGCTGCCAGTTGTGCGTGGGCAGAGTTCCCTCCTCCCCTGCCGTGGGGGGGAGCGGTCCGCCGGCCCCCGCGGTGGGGGCCGAGTGCCACTCTTCGCCTAACGTGGTCCGCGCCTCCCCCCTGAACTCTGGGGGAGGGTCACGCCGGGCCGGGCCGGCGTTCCAGCTGTGAAGGGCGCCCGCGTGTGTGCGCTGCGTGCCCCGGCCGCGGGTCGCCCCGGTGTGCGCTGGGGGAAGGGGGTGGTGGTGCGGCCCGTCTCGCGCCCCCTCCCCATCCCCTGTGAGCGTGCGGCCCTCCACCCGGTCCCGTGCCAGGCCGCGGATGGATGGGCGCTCCCGTGCTGGCGCCTGTGGATTGCGGCTGGGGGGACCGCCCGGCCAACGAGGGGGTCGTTCCACCGGTGCACGGTGCTCCCCGGAGCGAGACAGGATTGGGAAACGGACGAGAATGGGATTAGGCGCGGTGGCGTGCGGGCCGAGGGCCGAAGGCCGGCGTCGCTCTGGGACGCCCCGGTGGTGAGGCCGTGGCCCCGTTGGGAGGGTCGAGGGGTGCCGAAGGCTTTGGCCGGCTGGCGTCACGGGCGCGTTGCGGGACCGCTCTCGGGTTTGGGGCGGTGGGATCCCGTGGCGTTGTTTCCCCAGTGGCCCGGTCGCGGCGCAGGTCTCGCCTCCCCACGGGCTCTCGTGCCTCGCCCTCGC
>NW_027182940.1:207500-227500 GCF_041146395.1 Eulemur rufifrons
CCTCCTCCTCCTCCTCCGCCGGTTTCGTGCCGGGATCCCATGGTCCTTGGGGTTGACCAGATGTCCCGTCGCACTTAGTCTCTGCGGGGCTGGCCCCATCGATGCTATGGAGGGGGATCACCGCCAGGGGGCGCTGCGGTTGCGGGCTTCTCGACTCCCTCTCCTTCCCCACCCCTCCGCTCGCCCGCTCCTCCTTTCTTTACTCCCTATCGCCCCGCCCCCTTTTTTCTCCACACACACGCAATTATCACGCTCACGAGCTATCCCGGGACCTGGCGTGACTTTCATCGCAATCTCCCCCCCCCCCCCGGACACACACACATAGAGACACACCCTCCCGGCAGGGAGCACCCTGAGTGGTCGTGCAGATGTCGCTGCTGCATGCGGCCTCCGCATGGGTTCGCTGGTTGACCAGATGTCTGGTCCTTGGGTGGTTGACCAGATGTCTGGTCTGTGGTTGTCGTCCTGACAGGGAGGCTTCGGGACGGATTTGGTCTCTCTGGCCTCGCTGCCCCTAGGGGTCACCCTGCGATCGGTATTCTTCTCGCGCGGGGCGAGGGGGCGCTCCGGAGCATTCCTCTCCTCTCGGAGTTTCTGTCTGCAGTCTCTCGACTTGCTCTCACTCCCCTACCCTGCTGTGTGACTTTCTTTTTGGTCCTTTCATTTTATCTATTCTCTCTTTGCCTTTTCCTGCCCGCCTTTCCGCTCCCCCCCCCCCGGATTCATGGTTTCACGTCACGCGGGTGACGTGCCGACACACCAGGAGGCCCTTCTCACACGTGCGCGTGAACACGCAATCAACACGTTTATGAACTAGAAAGGGATCTGGTGTGACTTTGCTATTATTTCCCCTCCCCTCCTCCCCGCGCTGAGAATGAGTTTCCCCGGGCTCGTGTGCCCGCCTGGGAATCGGCTGCAGACGCCATGGCCCCGGGTCGACCACATGTTGCCCTGGGGTCCACCAGATGTCTCTGGCGAATTGGGGCCCTAGGGTGCTTGTGACGGTGTGGTCACTAGGTGTCGCTCTGGGCTCAGTATTCTTCCTTCTCGCTGTGACTTTGGTCTCTTTTTTTCGAAATTTCTTTCTTTCTTCCTCTTTTGCCCTGTTTCCATTTTCCCTTCTTAATCTCTTTCTCTCTTTTTGTTGCTTTTTTTCCACGGCAGATGGGTGATGTGTGTGTGGAGGAAACGCGGCGTCAGGGAGAAGACACATCTCACACGTGCTCGGGAACACCCGATCGTCACGCTTCTGAGTACCGACCGATGGATCTGGTCCCGAATTTTTTAATAGTTTTCTCCTCTCTCTCTCTCTCTCTCTCTCTCCCCCCCCCTTCCTTCTCTTTCCTTTCTCTCCCTTCCTTTCTTTCTTTCTCTCGCTCTCTCGCTCTCGCTCTTCTTTTCTTTCTGACAGAGTCTCTCGTTCTGTTGCCCTGGCTAGAGTGCCATGGCGTCAGCCTAGCTCACAGCAATCTCAAACTCCTGGGCTCAAGCGATCAGACTGCCTCAGCCTCCCGAGTAGCTGGGATTACAGGCATGTGCCAGCATGCCCAGCTAATTGGATATACGTGTGTGTGTGTGTGTGTGTGTGTGTGTATATATATTTTTATATATATATATATATATATATATATATATTTTTTTTTTTTTTTTGAAACAAAGTCTCACTCTGTTGCCCAGACTAGAGTGCCGTGGCGTCAGCCTAGCTCACAGCAACCTCAAACTCCTGGGCTCAAGCGATCCTACTGCCCCAGCCTCCCGAGTACCTGGGACTACAGGCATGCGCCACCGTGCCCGGCTAATATTTTTCTGTATATATTTTTAGATACTGTTTCTGTATATATTTTTAGATATATAGTTTCTTTCTATTTTTAGTAGAGATGGGGGTCTCGCTCTTGCTCAGGCTGGTCTCGAACTCCCGACCTTGAGCGATCCACCCGCCTCTACCTCCCAGAGTGCTAGGATTACAGGCGTGAGCCACCCCGCCTGGCGTGTACGTTCTGTATTCACAGCCAGACGGAAGGCAGGGAGAATGTTACCCTTTCAAAGCCCGCCCTGCTCGCCTCTCAGCCCACCGATGGCACTCTGAATCCCGTGGCATTCCTTCACTCAGCTGAATTCTTCAGCACCCGACCCCCCCCCACCCCACCCCCGTGCCACGGGAGTTCGTTCTCATGGCAGAGCCATCGAGGCTGTTGCCACACGTGTTGTAGGTGCCTAGGCAGACTGTGCCCTGGCCCCGAGGAGGTACGGAACCGCCTATCGCCTCGGGAGGGAGGGACAAGATGTGTCCGTGTCCAAGGCGACGTCCTGTCGATCACGAGGAGGCCTGCAAAGGCTCGTATCTGCCAGGCATTGAGCCACATCACATGAAACACCGGTGTGTTCCTTCACTTAGGTGGTGTCGCGTGTTGATACTCACAGAGGATGATAAACCCACTCGCATGCCGGCTGAGCCCCCTGTGTCTCCTCCTCTATCCACTGAGGGAAAAAACCGCAACAAAAGGTAGAAAACCACAGGGGGGGGGAAGAGAGCCCGTCGCTCTCCCTATGTGACCGTCCGGAGTGCTCGTTCAGATGGGAGGAGGTGTGTTTGTGTGTGTGTGTGTGTGTGTGTGTGTGTTTCATTGATTTTGGTGCCATCTTTTCTCTGCAGCTGCGTCAGAGGACAGCGATTTTTCCGATTTTCACTCCGCTGAGTGAATTGCCTTTTGAAGAGAATGTCCACAGGAAGCCTACGGTCCTCCCGCGGGGGTGGCCCTCCTCTAGAAATGAATCTCGTTTCTTGAACGGAGGGGACTTGTTGACGCCATCATGCTTTCGGGACGACTTCTCAGACGCTAGCTTTGGACCGCAACATAGGTGCCCCCGACATTGCCTCAAGGGTTCCGTGGTGCCTCCTGTCAAGAGACCCCACCGACCGTCCCCAGCCTGCCCGCTCAAGGGAGCCGGGCCCCTTCTGATCTGTCCGCCCGCCGGTGAAGCTCCCTCCCGAGGGTCGGAAAGCCCACCTGTTTCCCAGTTCGGTTGAATGATGGGGCACCCGGGCAGGGCACTGGCACCGAGTGACTCCATTCTGAGTCTGTCTGCTCTGGGGGGCGGGGGCGGGGGCGGGGGCGGGTGGGGGGGCAGTTCCGTCTCGACCCGGTGGCCTCCTACCGACTGACTCGATGGGACGGACCATTCTCACTCAGGATCGTGTACCTTCTTGGCCTAGGCACATCCCGGCACTGAAAGCCACTTTTCGGGGACACTCTCCCACGTACAGATAGATGGCCTGCACGAGTGCTCTTCCTTTCTCGAAACACTGGAAATCTGTCCTCAATTTTACCTGACCTACCTGACGGTGTGTGATAAAGGAGCATAGAACCCTCAGCCACCCTCCACCTTCCCGCTGTCCCGAGAGACAGTGCCGAGCGTGAAATTCTATCCCTGACTCTCTGTGTCCACCGGAACGTGGCCTGACTGCAGTGACGTCAGCTACGTCAAGTCGTTCTCTGGGTAGGGAAAGAACTTAACCAGATAGGCCCTATCGGTCGCTTCTCTGTTCTGATAGTTTTGTGGCAGCCATTTCTTTCCCCCTCTCTTTTCTTTTTCTGTCTCTCTCCCCCACCCCCACCCCCAAATTCTTTCTACGAAGACGTTTAGGATGTCAGATTCTGGCCACATGCCCCCCCCTAGGCATAGGGGGGCCAGCATAGACAAAGGTCTTCGGTACCAAGTGTTCATTCCACGGTGACAGATATTGCCACTCTTGTATTGACCAGGGCGAGATGGTGAGTGGGTCAACTCTGAAACTCCCTGTACTCTACTTCTCTCTTGGGTAGGTCCCTGCCCCAACCCTCCGGCTTCTAGCACACACCCAGGGGCACTCTCTCCTCTCTGGATAAAGTTCCAGATGATCCGATCCGCTCCGAGGAGGAAGGGGAGCTGGCCGGGCCACCCACTGTGCGCCCCACCCCCGTCAGTCATAGGGTCCGTTCTTTTCAGGATGACACCGGCAGCGGTTGCTGGGTGTCACCTAGCGGCCACTTTGATCAGACCTCGGGATCCGGAAAGTCAGGTGACGTTGGGAGTTTAAGAGCTGACTCCCGGGAGGTGTGGAGGGCGGGGAGGAGAGCACGGTCCGGACGGTCCCACCCTCTTCTTCCCGGGCCCGCAGCTCTGGGCCCGCCCGGGGCAGCCCTAGCCTCTAGCGGGTCTCCGCCCACCCGCCCTGTTGTCTGCGGGAGGCGCCCCTCCTCCCGCTCTCTGCCTCCTCCCGGGACCGTAGGCCTCTGCCCGTCGTCTTTTTTATTTTTATTTTTTCCCTTTTGTTTGTTTCTCTTTTATCTTGTGTTTTAGGCTTATCGAATATCATATCGTATAAAAACTTAAATCACAGAATGAATTATATTAAGTAACAAGATGTGGCTTTTTATCCTACGCCGAGAACGATGAATTTTTCTCTTCGTGTCCATTTTCCTGTCCTGGAAGAAATACAAAGTTGCTCGTGATACTTCCCCATCATCTTCCAGTTTCCCCGACTGTCAACACGATGTATTCGATCGTATATCTTTGTGTGTGCACGTGGGCGCCTGTACCTATTTCTTTTCGGCATCAGTCTCAGGTCTTTTGGCACCTAGGGGGGAAAAAGGAGAAACCAATAAAGGACAGAAAGACGTTCTGTCGTTTTACGCTCCCCACCACCACCACCACCACCACCACCACTTTTGGGAGCTTGTAGTCTGGCCTATGTCCCCAAGGCAGGTTAAATCTTTTCTTAAAACTCCCAAGTGGTCCCCTGCCCCGCCCCCCCCCCCAGGTGGGCGGCCGGCAGAGTTCACAGGCTTTGTTTTTGGCAGAGCCTGGACGATTGAAATAATTAACCACAATCAACGCTAAAGCTGAGAACCCCTCCCCCCCTCATTAAAAGCTCTGTATTTCTGCCTAGCCCTATGTTCCGGGAAATTCGGAGGCTTGAGATGGGAAGGTCTACCCTATTTTCTCCTTTACCGGCAAAATAGACTCTCTCTTTCCTTCCTCCTCAAACAGCTTGTCCTCGTTATTCGGCCTCGTGGGCAAGTGGCCGAGCTTTCGGTAACACCAAGTCTTCTAAGTTGTGTTGTGTTATCGGTCTTGTTTTCTTTCTTTTCTTTTCTTTTCTTTTCTTTTTTTTTTTTGAGACAGGATTTCTTTCACTCTGTCCTCTCCCAGGCCGCCTTGGCCTGATTGTAGCTCACAGCAAGCTCCAAATCCAGGGCTTAAGTGATCCTCTCTGCCTCAGCCTTCTGAGTAGCTGGGACTATAGGCAAATGCTGCCACACCCGCCATAATTTTTCTTTTTTTTTTTTTTGTTGGTAGAGATGAGGTCTCATCGTGTTACCCAGGCTGGTCTCCAGCTGCTGGGCTCAAGTCACGCTCCCGTCTCTGCCTCCCAAGTTGCCGGGATCACGGGCATGAGCCACCATGGCCAGCCAGGTTATTTAAAGGTGATCGCTTTGCTATCCTGATACAAAACCCCAAATGTGCGAGTTTAAGGCACCAGACGGAGGGAGTCCCCACACTACATCGTCACGAACATTGAGGGTGGCTCACGAAACAGCTGGGATGTGGCCACACAGTAGTGATCGAGGAGATATATTCTAGTGGGATAGCAGAAATATAGAATGTCCTGAAGACACTAAATGTCGGAATGCCACAGCAGTCAATGGCTGACAAACTTCCATTCCATCGTGTCATGGTAGGCGGCTTACTTTTCTCCTGCTCCCTCGGTATGATTAAGGCCTGACGTAGAAAATGTCTACGTCTCATCCAAATCCATCGAGACGATGGAAGGGGGAACTGGGAGAGGAATAAAGAAAAACAAGAGGGGGAGAAGGAGGAAACTGCCTCCCCTGCCCCCATGCTACCCAATTAATAAATGAAGAATGGGCCGGGCGTGGTGGCTCACGCCTGTAATCCTAGCACTCTGGGAGGCCGAGGCGGGTGGATTGCTCAAGGTCAGGAGTTCGAGACCAGCCTGAGCGAGACCCCGTCTCTACTAAAAATAGAAAGACATTATATGGACACCTAAAAATCTATATAGAAAAATTAGCCGGGCATAGTGGCGCATGCCTGTAGTCCCAGCTACTCGGGAGGCTGAGGCAGTAGGATCGCTTAAGCCCAGGAGTTTGAGGTTGCTGTGAGCTACGCCACGGCACTCACTCTAGCCTGGGCAACAAAGTGAGACTCTGTCTCAACAAAAAAAAAAAAAAAAATAAATGAAGAATGGCCTCTTCCCTCCTCTTCCCAACCCCTAACTATGCCTGGAGGTGTATCGTAGGCCTACAGTCCTAAGAAATGTACAACTACTGATAGTAATGGGAAGAAATGCAGTCTAATAGGTTTCTGTGCAGTGGGACACCTGGCCAGGGCACTTACGGTGAATGGAGCTTGCAGGGCGGGCGGGAGGTTGCTCTGGGTGAGTCTGTGAGTTGGCGGTGAGTGGTGAGTGAATGTGAAGGCCTAGGACATTACTTACTGTAGGTTTTCATAAACCCTGGACACTTAGGCCACACGACATTTACCTTTAGAAATTTCTTTCTTCAATAATACATTAACCTTAGCTTACTGTAAGTGTTTTCACTTCATAAACTTTTCCATGGTGGTTTGGCTTTTTTTTTTTTGTTTGTTTGTTTGTTTGTTTTTCTTTCTTTCTTTTAAACTTTTGGACTCTTTTGCAACACCACGACTTAAAACACAAATGCGTTGCACTGTTGTACACAGATATTTTCTTTCTCTGTGTCCTTATGTGTTCCGTAAGCTTTTTCCTACTTTTAAAGTTTTTATCGTTCTATGCACTTTTCAAAATAATAAAAACTAAAACGGGGGGGGGGGGTGGGAGAGGGAAGGAGAGAAATACACACACATGAATATGTTTCCCAAGTGAACTGAGGAAGGGGGCCGAGTCAAGGTTCTCAGGGAGCCACCAGTGATGAAACGGTCAGGCTCAGAATCAGCATTGCAGAGTGGCTGCAGAGCCGGGGGGCCTGGACTGGCTACCTGGACGACACTCCGTGTTTGGTAACTTGGCGAGTCATACATCCTCTTGAGCCTCAGCCTCTTCATCTGCAAATGCAGAAATCATGGTGCCTACCCCACAGGGATATTGTGCAGAGTGAAAAAGCAAATGCAGGCAAAGCCCACAGAAGCACGCGTGGTAAACAGTAAGCCTTTAATCGTGGTCACAGTCGTTGTTATAGGATCATCTTCCTATGTCCTTGTCTTTTAAAGATTAGCAGAACCTCCCAGAAGATGAGAATGGGCTCCCCCTGAGCAAGTCTCGGCTGTAAAGTCACAGGCATGTTGAGCATGTGGCACAGAAGGCAGAATAAAAACCTGATCCCGGAACATTATGTTCCTGCAGGACATGAAATCATTGAAGGTATGGGAAATCCTACCTCATATCCGTTTTACTAGAACACCTATGATTGCGTACGCACATGGACGCACGCGCACGCGCACCCCAAACTTTTTGAGCTTCACAAAACAGCGTAACCAAGGAACACACTATGATGCTTCTTAGCGATCTATTTAGGCCCAGGTTACTCGTCACTCTGAGCCTGCCTCCTTATCTGTCCAATGAGAATAGTGTTTGTCACAATTATCGTCATCGTCATCCTACCTAACGCTTCTGGTAAAATTGAAGTGTGAGAACACCCGCTAGACAGAAAATCCATGTTATCTCTCAATTTTTCTTCCTCCTGATTTCTATCTGAATCTGTGAGCTCGCTTTGGTTCACTTCGGTTTTTCAAGAGGCTCCGGTTACCTTCTCTCCCACCTATATCGGATTGGGTCTGACGGAAGAAAGAAGGAAAAAAAAAAAAAAAACATAGTAAAGAAAGCAGAACAACATTTGTTTCTGAAGCAACCGATCAAACATTGCTGATGAGCCGGTCTTTTCTATTTCAGTAAACCAAGGAGGCCTATTGTCACGAGGATGTGAGGGGCCCGGGTAAGATTGGATGATTACCCCTAAAGGAGACAAAGCAGACAGACTATGGCACATGTGATCTTAGCCAAGAGAATAAACAGTGACCTCTCTGCCGAGTTGGGCCTTAGCATACCAAAGGGAAATAAAGGTGTAATAGGATGCTCAATTTTTACTCTGGAAACAGAGGTTGGTTGGGCACTGAACTGAGAACACTGAATTTTTTACCCTCCTTGATATTCACATAGGCTTAGAGGAGGCAAAAAAAAAAAAAAAAAAAAAAGAATACTGAGCCTATAAGTCATCCCTAAAACTCGGATTTTATGTTCCCTTGCCTTTTCATAACTGAGCAACACACAACATTAAAGAATGGACACAGGCCGGATGCGTTGGCTCAGGCCTGTAAACTTAGCACTCTGGGAGGCCGAGGCGGGAGGATCGCTCAAAGTCAGGAGTTCGAGACCAGCCCGAGCGAGAGTGAGACCCCCCGCCCCCGTCTCTACTAAAAATATAGAAAGAAATTGTCCAGACAACTAAAAATATATAGAAAAAAATTAGCCGGGCATGGTGGCACATGCCTGTGGTCCCAGCTCCTGGGGAGCCTGAGGCAGGAGGATCGACTGAGCCCAGGAGTTTGAGGTTGCTGTGAGCTAGGCTGACGCCACGGCACTCACTCTAGCCCGGGCAACAGAGTGAGACTCAGTCTCGGGGGGGGGGGGGGCCCAAAAACAAACAAACAAACAAAAAAACTGGAAGGGACACAGACTTCCACAGGTTTGTGTGTGGCCCCTTTTACTTATTAACGCTACAGGACCTTAATTATTTGTGCTCTGAATCTGATATTCAAATTATCCTTGTGGCCAACGCGTTTGAACAGTAGATGGTAGGGGAAGAAGAGTTCACCTCCTGAATAGATGACAAGTAACGGGAGTACTGGTGAAATTACAAGTGGCTTACGTTTACACACTGAAAATCCCAGTTAGCCGCTACCATGAGTTCAAAGAAGAGATCTAAATTTCTGACCCTATGACCCTAAAAGATATTTCCTCCCATGGTGTCACAGATAAAAATAAAACTGCATCCTAGCACTTTGGGAAGCCTAGGGGGAAAGGATCGCTTGAGGCCAAGAGTTTGAAGTTGCAGTGATCTATGATGATGCTACTGCACTTTAGTCTGGGAAACAGAGTGAGGGCCCGTCAAAAGAAAAAAAAGAAAAAGACAAAAAGAAAGAGAGAGAGAGAGAGAGAGAGAGAGAGAGACAGAGACAGGAAGACACAAGGAAAGAAAGAAAGAGAGAAAGAAGAGAGGAGAAGAGAAGAGAAGCGTCAATCTATCCATTGCATTTTCTACCCTTTAGGTGACTGGGCTTCAGCAGGGTGATGTGATCTGACAAAGTTCATGTTGCTAAGAAATAAAGCACTGGAGTTCAAACTCTGAGTTTTCAAAATCCAGCATATCCCCCTACCCACCATACCGTGCCACCTCTGAGAGTGGATATCTCACAGAGGAGAGCTGTGGAGGCCATTCTTGGACAGACAGAGTCAAGTAGTGGAGACCATGGAGTCTCTGCTCTGCAGCCAGTCTAGAGACATATGGAGCCATTAACACTGCTTGTGAGGAAAATACCATGTCATAGGGAAACAGAAATATTTTCCGCCTTAGGCAGATACAATTTAGGAAAAGACCCGAAACCCCTCTTCTTCTAACAGTGCTTTCTGGTCAGATGCTGACCCCTTCGATTCACAGATTCAGATACATCATTCAATGCAAGCATTGTCAACAAGTCACTCTTTGCAGCTTTCTGAAATTTCTCGCATATAGCATACTTGTAAAGATGATCACTTATGTGAAGACACCACCCCTCCAGAAAAACAAAAACAAAACCAAAACAGAAGCCCACTTTTCTCTGCTGTGAAAATCAAGATCAGCTTTTATGAGATCCACTAAATTCACACAAGAAGTAAAATATAATCATACTGATATATGCAATTTTTCTCTTAGAACAGAATGCATGGTGCTCCTTATCGTCTCAGATACTGTCAACAGAAAGCACGCGGTGGATGAACAATCTCCGTGAGCTTTTCTACAGAGATGGGGTGGGGGTGTGTGTGTGTGTGTGTGTGTGTGATAAATAATGAGGGTTGAGGAGCAGATAAATGACTGGGGGAAAACAACAACAGCAACAACAACAAAAACCACTTCCTGGTTCCTCGATGCAAGCATTCATTTAAAGGGGATACTCGTATGTATACCTAGGTGGAAAGTGGAAGCAGCTTTAAAAAAAAAAAAAGAAAAATTGCTGCGAGCCCTGGTTATGATACGGCAATAAGCGCTAGCTCTTGGAAGGTGTAAAACATATTCACGGTGGCTTACGCCAATCTGGGATGTACAAAGACGAGCTTGAGCACCACCACCAACCAAAAATATGAATGAATACCTGGCTAGCGATCAGGATCAGACATAATAGAAAAGAAAAAGCTCCCAAGGCTAAAATAATGTGAACACGATTGACTCGTCCATGGAAAAGAACCCCAAATCACTGCAAAATAATTTAAAGAGTTTTATTCTGAGCCCAACGGCCGTGATCATGGCCCAGAGAGCTACGCCCAAGAAGCCTTGAGCAAGCGGACCCATTGTGGTGGGGTGGGTTACAGTTTGGCTTCATACATTTTAGGGAGACAGGAATTACATGTAAAATCACAAATCAAAACATGGAAGGGGTACATTGGTCTGGGCTGAAAAGGCAGGACATCTGGCAGTTGGGGGGGGGCGGGGGAGGGAGGGTGCGGTGTTTACAGGTTTACAGCTGGGTTTAAAGATTCTTTGATTTGCAATTGATGACATAAATGAACCTCTGCCTAAAGGCTTTGCATCATGTTTTCAGTTAAGGTAAGGAGGTCTGCTAATCACAGACAAGCCACTGGACAGTTTACCCAAAACTCAAGTGCCCTGTAGTTCAGTAAACGGTTGGCCTGCTAGATATGCGTTAAGCTTTGTCTTGCCTGGCCTTAGGCCCGTCGGACATTCAGTATCTCATTGTTATAAAATCTGACTCCATCAGGGAGGGGTGTCTGACTTCCCCTGTCCTTGCGGGGCAGCAGCTCAGGTTTAAGGGTTTTTCTAGGGTTCCCTGGGCCAACCACGGGACGGGTCAGCTGGCGGTGGCGGGCGGGGGGCGGCTTAAGATTTTATTTTAGTTCATAGACTCCAGAAATGGTGTTTCCCTGGCAAAGACACACGAGTTCATGAAAAGCTTTCATTCAGTTGGTCTGGCTCCTCCCTGAGGTCGTCTCCCTGCCCCCCACTCCTCCCATCCCCTGGGGCCGGAGCGGGGGGGGGGGGGGGGGGAGGGGTGAAGGCCCAAGAGGAGAGGCGCGTGGGGGAGGTGCCGCTCCCAGAACCAGAGACTCGTCTGGGCCCCACGTAACCCAGCCACCGCGACCGCTTCGCCCGAGGAGGTGCCCAGCAAGTCGTGCTTCTGCCCCTCGGGATTGCCTGCGGGCTGGGGGCGGGGTACGAGCTCCCGGCCCAAGAGGCAAACCCCTAGCCTGGCCGCACAGATGGCCGGGCCCCCGGCGGAGCCCTTCCGCCGTTTTCCACCCCTCCTCCACTCACTGCGCTGACTGCGCATGCGCGCTCGCACGTAGCCGCCTCGGGCTTCTCTCGGGCGGAGCCGCTTTCAGCCGCGACCCCGCCCCGCGAGCTGACTGCGCATGCGCGCTTGCACGTAGCCGCCTCGGGCTTCTCTCGGGCGGAGCCGCTTTCAGCCCCGACCCCGCCCCGCGAGCTGCCGCTTCCAGGCGGCACAGCGCATGGGGGAGGGGACGGAGCTCTAAAGAAATCAGTCCCCTCCGTCTCCTGCCTCAGGAAAAGCCCCAAACCCTTGGAGAACTGCCACCCACCGCCACTGCCGTGTGTGTGTGTGTGGGGGGGGGGGGCGGGGGGGCTGGGTCTTTACTTTGTGTCCTCCTTGTGGCCCAGTCCAAGGCGGCTGGGCTGCCAAACAGATCGTCTCGAGAGGGAGGCAGGAAGGGCCCAGGTCTGGACAGGGGTGGATTGGACCCCTCCACCCTGGGGTGTGGACTTGTGACCGAAAGCTCAGCTGCTTGTCCACGAGGCCGAATAACGAGGACAAGCGGTATGAGGAGTAAGAAAACAGAGAGTCTACTTTGCTGACAAAGGAGGAAATAAATAGGGTAGAGCTTCTCAGTCTCAAACCCCCAAATTTCGTGAACATAGGCCTAGGCAGAAATACAGAGGTTTTTAAAGGAGGGAGGGTTGGTTCTCAGCTTCAGGCAATTACTGCAGTTAGCTGTTCTAAAGGTCCCGTCTCTGCTGAGAAGAAATCCCTTGAACTCTGTGGGCCGCCCACCCTGGGGGCCACCTGGAGTTATAACCAAAGAGTTAACGTGCCTCAGGGATGCAGGCCGGGCTGCAAGTTCCCAAAAGCCTGGGGGAAGTTTTAAAAAGACAGAAAATCTTTCTGCCCTCTTCCCCTCCCACCCCCCCACAAAGCCATTTTCTCTGGTGCAGACTCGGCACCCTCCCTGCCCCCCCCCTCCCCGTGCAGGCCTGTTTGTCCTCAATCATCTGTGAGGTTCACGAGGAGGAGATGCTCTCTCGCTCTCCCCACCCTCTTTCTTCCCTTAGGAAATCCTCAGCGCTGTTCCACACACTCAAGGTGGCGGGCCTGCTCCGGCCACCAGCCACCTCTTGTGCCACCTCCCGCCCCCCCCCCCCCGCCCCCAACGGAGTAGGTGTACAGACAGGAGCACACTTTACCGGAGGGCGCCTGGGGATGAAGAGTTGTGGTGGCCAAATGGGGGATGCGGGGCGGGGAGGAGAGTGGCTGGCATTTGGCAAAGAGTGACACGGAGTGGCCATCCAGGCTTGTCTGAAAAGTGGGACTACGAGCCTGAGAGCGCCGACGGAGTCGATGGACATGGTCACTGCTGTGGGATGTCTCTTTTACCACGATGTAACACCAAAGCAAACCCCTGACCCGCTGGGTCGGAGAAGGCCTTGTGGGCAATTTAGAAAAGCCATGGCGTGGCCATTTGGAATACTTCCTGCCTCTCCGGGAATCAAAAATTAGAAAGGACCATGGGTTCTGTATTAACGTACCAAAGGCAGGCAGAATTTTAGCCTTTTAAAGCCTGCCCTGGCCCTATCTCAGCAAGGCAGTGGCACCCCAAGTTCCGTGACATTTCTGCACTCGGCGGCTGACTTCTTCAGCCATCTGTTGCGATGCCCCTGCCAGGTGGCCACTCACTCGCCCCTTCAGTTCAACCCTTGTACCAGAAAGTGTTGCCTTCTTCCTAACCCCTATGGGGGGACCGGGGGGTGACGTGTGTGGGGGGGGGTAGTGGAAATGGGCAGACCCCACAGGTGCAGCCTCTTCCAGGTCATAATGGGCCTGAGGCAGCGTGGGATTCCCCCGGAAGGGAGGCAGGGTGGCACTACGGCACCGAAGCCTGACGCCGGCGGCCACGTGGATGGTGGGGGACACGTTAGACCGCTGAGATGCAGCCACTGAGAGCCACCCCGCAGCAAGAGGTCTCTCTGGCAGAGCAGGCACTGAGTCCGCAAGTCAAGACAGCTGGGAGGCCTGGGAGACAGAGGCCCTGGATCTCAGGTCCCGGGGTGGGGGCGGGGGGCAGTGCCAGTGCCTGGAGAGAGAGAGAGCCCAGGCTCCAGAGGCCATGATGGGGCCTGGTGGGCAGGGCCGAGGAGGTCAAGGCCGGGTGTGGTGGGGTCCGGGATGAGGGGCTTGGGGTGACGGGCAGGGAGAACGACCCGTTCACTCAGACGTGCCCTCAGAGGAAGGCAGAGGTGCGTTTTGCCTTCCTCCGGCTAGTGGAACGCTCGGCATTTCTTTCCTTCAGAGCTGGGTTGAACCGGTGTGGCATCTGTTATAGTACGGAGTGCGAGACAGGACAACCTAGAGACCGAATTGAGCCAAGTCATGAGTCCACATTAGCTGGCCAGCGACCACCCCCTGCCCTGTTAGGGTACAGGTACAGAGAATGGCCCCGAGCCGAAAAAAGCAGGAAGGTTTCAGACTATCCTAAGCTAGAGCTCCGTGACTTTAGGCACGGCGGTTGAAACAACACTATACCACCTACTCCGCAGCTGTGTGGTCCGGGACCAGCCTCGGGCCCCCGTTTCGTTTCGGTTACAGTCTTTAAGCGAGCAGGTTTACAGAAACAGATAGCTCCAATTAAGGAACATTCTTTCAGGCGTTAAGCAAGCACAATCAATTTTACGACAGGCAGCTGGAAAGTTTAAACACTTAGTTACAAGTTAATTGCTTTGTTTTATCTCCGCAAGGTACGTATTTCCAATTACAGACATAGGTCAAGCGGACATCGGTCACCTAGCGAGCAAGCATAAGTTTTCAAGTGGGCCTTTACAGCGTCCAGACAGGCCTCGGTCCAGTTATTGTGCATTCTTTTTGACCACTTGGAAAGCTACTAGCACCGTTCCGGGCCTCACCTCACTCACGCGGAACTACAGAGTGATGACCTGGGGTGGGTGGGTGGGTGTGTGTGTGTGTGTGTGTGCTCCCTCCTGTGGTGGGAAGGGTGATCTGCTCGCCCACCCGGCGTGGTGTCCCCCACCCCTGCCCCATCTTGGCGTTTACAGAAAACAAACACGAACACAAGAGAGGGAGCCGGAGGAGGAGGAGGAACATATGCTGCTATCCAGGTTATCCTGGGAGGCTTCCTAGCCATTTCTGAGGAAACAGTGTCTCCTGGCTGTCTCCCGTAGTTTTATTTATTGACTTATTTATCTATTTTTCCTTTTGGCTTGAACCCATTCTTTTCGTTTCGGCATCTCATCTGACATCCTCTTCTGAGAGGAACCTGGAAACGTTTCCCCGTGTTGCATCTTTTCAGGCTCTGTACGACTGACGAGCATCGTCCCTCTTCAGTCACTGGGCTCTTTGCTAGCCAGGCCTTAATTCTCCACGTTGTAAACCCCAGATCGGATCTCCGCCCGGAGTCCTGTAGAGACCCACCGAATCGATGTTTGGACTGGGATGTCTCGTAGACCTTACCTATTAAAAACCGATCCAGGCCAGGCTTGGTGACTCACGCCTGTAATCCTAGGCCAAGGCGGGGAGGAGGACCGACCGCTTGAGGTCAGGAGTTCGAGACCTGCCTCGGCAAAAGCAAGACCCCCGTCTCTACCAAAAATAGAAAAAAATTAGCCGGGCATGGTGGCACACGCCTGTAGCCCCAGCGATTTGGGAGGCTGAGGAAGGAGGATCGCTGGAGCCCAGGAGTTTGAGGCTTCCAGTGAGTGAACTATGCCCTGCTCCCCCGCCACCCCTCCCCATCATCTCTAACGAAATGACAGTAAAATAAAATAAAATAAAATAAAGCTCAGAAAAAAAAAAAAAAAGTACTATGTAGTGAGACCGATCCTAAGAACACGGGGGCGGGGAAGGAAGTCACTACCACGGTATAAAATTGTATAAACGTTACCCGATTCTGTGTGCGTGCGTTTTCTGAGAAATGACCCCCTTTTGCTATGGGGCCGGGACTGGAGTCCCAGTTTGGGACCATAGGATTCCCCGCACTCGACTCCAGACTGATTCGACCTAGGGTTAGCTCTGTGTAAACACTCTTTAGACGTGGGTGTTTTATGGATTTCTGTCCTTCGGGAGAAACGACTGGCCCGGGTACAGGAGTGAGTGAATGTACCGACCGTCTTCTCCCATCTCTCTCTCTCTCTCTCTCTCTCTCCCTCCCACACACAGGCACACGCGCGCGCACACACACACACACACACACACACACGCCGTTTCCGGGAGCGCCCACTTCATGCGCTTCGGTCCACCGTGACAGATAGTCCAACTGTGAGATCATCGTGAGTGGCTGCGCCTAGGCCCCGCTCTGAACCTCTCCGTACTGTTCGTGTGTCTTCAGCAGGTCCTGCCTCCACCCGTGGCATCTAGCACGGGCCGATGGGTCCCTGTCCTCTCTCCCTGCCGTGGACGCCCCCCTCCGGCCCCCCGCCCCCGGGGGCTCTCTGGTCGACTAGTGGTGGGGAGTGTGCCCGAGGGCTGAGAGACGTGGTCCGAGAGGGGCCGGGAGGAGGCCTGCGACCCAGTGTGTACCCACTCCCGCCCCCACGCTCCCTCCCCCACGAGGGAGCCCGTCCTTTCCAGGCTGACACTTGGATCGGTGGATGACGGGGGTCACCTGGCGGCGGGCGAGCGTTATGGGAAAATCCGGTAGGCGTGTTGCGACGTCCTGCCACAGAGATGGCTCTGGCGACAGCCTCGGGCCGCCCCACCCTGGCCCCCCGGCCAGGCCCCGTGAATGTGTTCTCTCTGTCCCTGACTTCTTTCTTTGTTTCACCAGCCGGCGTGCTCTGAGAATGTGAAGTGTATCATAGTTCCACCCTGGGTTTCATGATCCTAAGATAGGAAGGGGTTTTATGATTCCACGACAGAAAGGTTTTCTCATCCTATCATCTCTCCCCCCCCCCCTTTCTTTCTTTCTCTTCCTCCTTCTGCCTTTTCTTTACTTCTTTGTTCTTTCCTTCTTTCAGTCTTCCTGTCTTCCTTCCTGCCTGCCTGCCTTCCTTCCTTCCGTATTTCTTTCCTCTCTTCCTTTCTCCTGTTATCCTGTGTTTCTATCTCTGTTTTTTCCATCTTTCTTCCCCCTTTCTACTTTCCTACCTTCTTTCTTTCTCATTCTCTCCTTTCTCTCTCCTTCCTTCTTCCTTTCTGTCTCTTTCTATACTGTCTCTCTCCTTCCTTCTCTCTATCTTTTTCTCTTTCCATCTTTCCGTGCTCTTTCTTTTTCTCTCTTAATTTCCTTTCTTTTTCTTTTCTTTCTTTCCCTCCTTCTGTCTCTGTCTGTCTTTCTTTCTTTCTTCTTTCTTTCTGCTTCCATCCTTCCTTCCTTTTTCTCATTCTCTTTCTTTCTGCCTGTCTTTTCTTTCCTTATTTCTTCTTTCCTTCTGTCTTTCTGTGTTTCCTATCTCCTTCCTCCCTTCCTTTTTCTTTCTTCCCCGTGCCCTCTTCCTGTCTTTTCTTATTTACTGTTTTCTTCTTTCTGACTTTCTCTCTCTGTTTCTCCGTCTCTTTTCTTTCTGTTCTTTTCCTTTCTCTCCCTTTCTCTCTTTCTGTTTCTGCCTGTCTGTCTCTCGGCTATGTTGTGGTCTGTGCAGAGACGGGTTTGGTGGACGATGTCGGTGGTCGGGCCGACCCATCCTTTCTTTGATCCCAGTGCTAGCCAGGCCGGGGCCTGCTTAGCTTCCAAGATCAGACGAGATTGGGCGCGTTCAGGGTGGCGTGGCCCTAGACTGACCCGTCATTTTTCGATGGCTTCCGTGGGGAGTAGGGGGACTGTGTTTGATGCCCCCGGGGGACCTTCTGGACTCTGAAATGATGGGCTCCAGAGGGTTGCCCCGTGTTTTGCAGCAGACCTCTGGTGGCTGGCGCCGGTTGTGGTCGGGCTCCACCTGGCGGCCGCTTTTCTACAAGTCTCTTGTCCTCTGAATCTTCGGTGCAGCAGGCAAAGCAGGGGACAGTCCCCGATGCGAGCGAGGCTGAGTTCCGGGAAGCAAGCAGCCTTCGCGGGGCCATCTGGTTCGTGCCGGGACGCCGGCTGGGACATCTGGGAGGCAGAGCTTGGGCCTGCAGGGCTGTGTGGCGGGAGGACGTTGTCGCCGCGCTTCCAGGCTCAGCCAGCCAGGCGGCTTGCGGGGCTGCCCGGGCAGGTCGACCAGCACGCTGTGGCCGCTTTGGAGACCCGACCCACCCCGCGGGGACAGGAAGGAGACGGCACACGCGGGCGGGAGAGGGGGGTGTCCGGCGACCGGCCGCCGTCCCGTGCATGCGTGTCCCTCTCCCTCGGCCTCGCCTTTCCCACCCATTTTCCCTGGTTCCCGCTCAGGAGGCAGGGACAGCCCTGTGAGTGGCACCCAGTCGTCCGTGGCTTCTTCCGAGTCCTACTCTGGGGGCGCGGACCGGGCCCTGGGTGGCGCGGGTGGCCGGCGAGGGCGACCCCTGTCGGCCCGCGGGCGCTCGTGGGCCGCGGCGGTCCCGTCCCGATGTTTTCTCCTCCACAAGTCCCCGTGCTGGGGCCGGGGACTGGGGCCGGGGACCGGGCCCTGGGTGGCCCTGGGTGGCGCGGGTGGCCGGCGAGGGCGACCCCTGTGGGCCCGCGGGCGCTCGTGGGCCGCGGCGGTCCCGTCCCGATGTTTTCTCCTCCACAAGTCCCCGTGCTGGGGCCGGGGACCGGGCCCTGGGTGGCCCTGGGTGGCCGGCGAGGGCGACCCCTGTCGGCCCGCGGCCGCTCGTGGGCCGTGGCGGTCCCGTCCCGATGTTTTCTCCTCCACAAGTCCCCGTGCTGGGCCCTGGGTGGCGCGCGTGGACGGTGAGGGCCTCCCTGGCCCTCTACGCCACGGGGGCCGACCAGATGTCCCTGAGTGCCCCTTGTCTGCTGGCGCTGGGGACCTGCTGGGGACAGGTGGCCGTGTCGAGTGTCGTGGGGGCAGGCGTGTTCAAGTGGCTCGGTCCCCGTCTTCCTGCGCGGTGTTTTTGATCACCTCATATCGTCATCTTCCGCCTGCAGGTTAGTACTGACACGCTGTCCTTCGGCGACTGTCGCTGGAGGGGTTGGGCCTCCGCACGCGGACAGGGTTCTGGGTTCCTGGGGATCCAGCGCCCTGCCCTGTTCCCTTTGAGCTGACCGCCTGGGCCCGCGCGCCGGCTCTAGGGCGTCGGAGTGTCCCGACGGTGGTGCCCGCCTCTCGCGTTGGTCTCTTGTCCCCTCGAGAGACGGCACCCGGGGGAGGGGGGGAGGTTTGCGGCAACCTTCCCCCTTACCCCGCTGGCTCTGTGCCGTTGCGTGTCAGGCGGTCCTCGTCTTTGGGTTGTGCTTGGGAGGCGGGGCTGGCGAGGCTGAAGCGGGCTCCTCCGATCGCTGTCCTCGCCGGTCTGACTGACCTCCCCCAACCCTCCCCGTCCTCGGGGCCTGATCGATGTGGTGACGTCGCGCTCTCCCGGGCCTTGAGCCGCGTGCCAGGCGAGGGACGGTCCATTCATGGTGAATGGTGGCCGCTCTTCTCGTTCTGCCCGCGGGCACCTCACCTCTCCTTCCCCGCCTGTGGGCGGTGCGTGGGAGGCGCGGGTGCGAGACTATCCGGCCCGACCGCGGTCGCCCCGCCCTCGGCCTCGTGGCGTTGGCGGGGGGTCGTGAGTCCTCTTGACGCAGCGGGCAGCCCTCGCTCGCCCTGTGTGGCTGTTGCCTGGCCGGGGTCCCCCCTGCCCGCGACGGACGGGTGCGGGGCCGTGCCGCCCGCCCGGTCGCGCGCCCCGTTTGGCGCGCGGCTGCTGGGTCTGTGTGGCCCTTTTGTGGTGCCCCCGGAGCGCACCGGGTTGTTCTCCAAGGTGCCCGAAACCGAGCGGTGGTTGTCGTCCTCGTTCCCGGCGTCCCCCCTCTGGTCGCCGCTGCAGCGTCTGCTGCGTTGGGTACACCCTCGAGCAGCGTGCTTGGGGTTGGGGGGGTCGAGGCGGGCAAGCCTAGAGGCATCCTCCTGCGCTGCGTGGGCGGGCGGGGGGCGTTGTCTCGGCGTCCCCACGATGTGTGCGTGGCGGACTTCGAAAGGCGAGCGCACGGCTTGTGCTCTTCCCACCCTGCCCGAGGGGGGGGTGGTTGCACGGTCGTGTGGGCGATCGTGGTGGGGCTGGGCCGGCGACGTGGTGCCGGCCGGCCCCGTGGGGGGCCTCTGCCACCGGCCTGGTCTGCCTCGGTGACCCCTCTCCCATACCGACGGGGGAGTGTTCCCCTCGAAGTGAGGGGGCTTTTGGACCAGGGGCCCCGACCGCGAACGCTCAGGAGTCGCCAACCGTGCGTGTTTTGCCCCATGCCGCAGACCCCCCCCACACCTCCCCCAGGGCGTGCCTGAACGCCTCCGCCCAGGGCCCTTACGGGGGCGACCGGGGGTCGGGGGCGATCCACCTTCGGCGAGAAAGCGTCTTCTCTAGCGATCATGGAGGCGTGTCCTCTTCTGGGGTTTGTCGGATCC